>NC_047548.1:1200224-1296965 GCF_012275295.1 Melopsittacus undulatus | reverse complement strand
TTCAGGGTAAGGGGCACCCACAACCTATGGGGGGGTCCTGGGGGGGGCTCTGGACTGACCCCCCCCCCCCCATTCCCTGTCCATAGGTGGGTGTGGGCGCCGGGAGCCACCCCCACAAGGTCAAGGTCTATGGGCCTGGCGTGGCCAAGACTGGGCTCAAGGCGCATGAGCCAACCTACTTCACTGTGGACTGCAGCGAGGCAGGGCAGGGTGAGATGGGCGCTATGGGGAGCTATGGGGCGCTATGGGGAGCTATGGGGCACTATGGGGCACTATGGGGCTCTATAGGGTGCTATGGGGAGTGCTATGGGGAACTATGGGGCACTGTCAGTGGTGCTATGGGGAACACTATGGGGAGCTATGGGGCTCTATGGGGTGCTATTCGGGGTGCTATGGGGAGCTATGGGGCACTATCAGTGGTGCTATGGGGAACACTATGGGGAGCGCTTTGGGGAGCTATGGGGCTCTATGGGGTGCTATTCGGGGTGCTATGGGGAGCTGTGGGGCACTATCAGTGGTGCTATGGGGAACACTATGGGGAGCTATGGGGCTCTATGGGGTGCTATTCGGGGTGCTATGGGGAGCTATGGGGCACTATCAGTGGTGCTATGGGGAACACTATGGGGAGCGCTATGGGGAGCTATGGGGCACTATGGGGCGCTATGGGGCTCTATAGGGTGCTATGGGGAGTGCTATGGGGAACTATGGGGCACTATCAGTGGTGCTATGGGGAACACTATGGGGAGCTATGGGGCTCTATGGGGTGCTATTCGGGGTGCTATGGGGAGCTATGGGGCACTATCAGTGGTGCTATGGGGAACACTATGGGGAGCTATGGGGCTCTATGGGGTGCTATTCGGGGTGCTATGGGGAGCTATGGGGCACTATCAGTGGTGCTATGGGGAACACTATGGGGAGCTATGGGGCTCTATGGGGTGCTATTCGGGGTGCTATGGGGAGCTATGGGGCACTATCAGTGGTGCTATGGGGAACACTATGGGGAGCTATGGGGCTCTATGGGGTGCTATTCGGGGTGCTATGGGGAGCTATGGGGCACTATCAGTGGTGCTATGGGGAACACTGGGGAGCGCTATGGGGAGCTATGGGGCTCTATGGGGTGCTATTCGGGGTGCTATGGGGAGCTATGGGGCACTATCAGTGGTGCTATGGGGAACACTATGGAGAGCGCTATGGGGAGCTATGGGGCTCTATGGGGTGCTATGGGGAGTGCTATGGGGAACTATGGGGCACTATCAGTGGTGCTATGGGGAACACTATGGGGAGCTATGGGGCTCTATGGGGTGCTATTCGGGGTGCTATGGGGAGCTATGGGGCACTATCAGTGGTGCTGTGGGGAACACTATGGGGAGCGCTATGGGGAGCTATGGGGCTCTATGGGGTGCTATTCGGGGTGCTATGGGGAGCTATGGAGCCCTATAGGGTGCTATAGTTAGCACTATGGGGCATGCTATGGGGCTCTATGGGGGTGCTATGGGTCTCTAGGGGGTGTGCTATGGGGAGCTATGAGGCTCTATGGGGAGCTATTCGGGGTGCTATGGGGAGCTATGGAGCCCTATAGGGTGCTATAGTTAGCACTATGGGGCATGCTAACGGGAATTATGGGGCTCTATGGGGTGCGCTATGGGGCACTATCGGGGGTGCTATGGGGCTCTATGGGGCACTATGGGGGGTGCTATGTGGCTCTATGGGGCACTATAGGGGGTGCTATGGGGCTCTATGGGGCACTATGGGGGGTGCTATGTGGCTCTATGGGGCACTATAGGGGGTGCTATGGGGCACTATGGGGGGTGCTATGGGGGGTGCTATGGGGCTCTATGGGGCACTATGGGGGGTGCTATGTGGCTCTATGGGGCACTATAGGGGGTGCTATGGGGCACTATGGGGGGTGCTATGGGGCTCTATGGGGGGTGCTATGTGGCTCTATGGGGCACTATGGGGGGTGCTATGGGGCTCTATGGGGTGCACTATGGGGGGTACTATGGGGCTCTATGGGGCTCTATGGGGCACACTGTAGGCGCAGGGGGTTCAGCTCTCTGCCCCCCCAGGCGATGTCAGCATCGGCATCAAGTGTGCTCCGGGTGTTGTGGGTCCGGCCGAGGCCGACGTCGACTTCGACATCATCCGCAATGACAACGACACCTTCACCGTGCGCTACACCCCGCGCGGCGCCGGCAACTACACCATCATGGTGCTGTTCGGGGACCAGGTGAAGCAGGGCCCTGGTCTGAGGGTGTTGGGGCTGGGTTGGGGTTGGTGCTGGTTTGGTGTTGGTTTGATGCTGGTTTAAGGTGTTTGGTGCTGGTTTGGTGTTGGTTTGGTGCTGGTTTGGTGTTGGTTTGGTGTTGGTTTGGTGCTGGTTTAAGGTGTTTGGTGTTGGTTTGGTGTTGGTTTGGTGTTGGTTTGGTGTTGGTTTGGTGTTGGTTTGGTGCCGGTTTGGTGTTGGTTTGGTGTTGGTTTGGTGTTGGTTTGGTGCTGGTTTAAGGTGTTTGGTGTTGGTTTGGTGTTGGTTTGGTGTTGGTTTGGTGTTGGTTTGGTGCTGGTTTGGTGTTGGTTTGGTGTTGGTTTGGTGTTGGTTTGGTGTTGGTTTGGTGTTGGTTTGATGCTGGTTTGGTGCTGGTTTGGTGCTGGTTTGGTGTTGGTTTGGTGCTGGTTTGGTGTTGGTTTGGTGCTGGTTTGGTGCTGGTTTGGTGTTGGTTTGGTGCTGGTTTGGTGCTGGTTTGGTGCTGGTTTGGTGTTGGTTTGGTGTTGGTTTGATGCTGGTTTGGTGTTGGTTTGGTGTTGGTTTGGTGTTGGTTTGGTGCTGGTTTGGTTGGTGTTAGTTTGGTGTTGGTTTGGTGCTGGTTTGATGCTGGTTTGATGCTGGTTTAAGGTGTTTGGTGTTGGTTTGGTGTTGGTTTGATGCTGGTTTGGTGCTGGTTTGGTGTTGGTTTGATGCTGGTTTGAGGTGTTTGGTGTTGGTTTGGTGCTGGTTTGGTGCTGGTTTGGTGCTGGTTTGGTGTTGGTTTGGTGTTGGTTTGGTGCTGGTTTGGTGTTGGTTTGGTGCTGGTTTGGTGCTGGTTTGGTGTTGGTTTGGTGCTGGTTTGGTGCTGGTTTGATGCTGGTTTGATGCTGGTTTAAGGTGTTTGGTGTTGGTTTGGTGTTGGTTTGGTGCTGGTTTGGTGCTGGTTTGGTGTTGGTTTGGTGTTGGTTTGATGCTGGTTTGAGGTGTTTGGTGCTGTTTTGGTGCCGCTTTGGTCCCAGTTTCAGGTACCAAACCCTCCCCTCCCTCCCCCCCAGCCCACCCCCACCAGCCCCATCCGGATCAAGGTGGATCCTTCCCACGACGCCAGCAAAGTGAAGGCAGAGGGTCCAGGGCTGAGCCGCTCCGGTGAGTGTGGGGGGGGGTCAGAGGGGGGGGGGGGGGGGCAGAGGGGGGGGTTGGGGACCCCCTGACCCCCCCATGTGCCCCCAGGGCTGGAGCTGGGGAAGCCAACACAGTTCACGGTGAACACCAAGGCCGGAGGTCGCGCGACCCTCGACGTGCAGGTGACAGGACAGGGGAAGGGGGAAGCTGCCAAGGACATGGAGATCATTGACAACCTGGACGGGACCCACACGGTCAAGTACACCCCAATGCAGCAGGTACAGCCCCATAGAGACACATAGAGACCCATAGAGACACATAGAGACCCATAGAGACACATAGAGACACATAGAGACACATAGAGACACATAGAGACCCATAGAGACACATAGAGACACATAGAGACCCCCAACCACCCCAGTGCAGCAGGCAAAGCCCCATAGACACCCCTACACCCCAAACCTCGTACTGCCATGGGGGGTACCCCCCATGCTACCCCATGGGGGGGGGGGGGGGGAGCATGGGCACCCCCTGAGCATCCCCCCTGTCCCCCGCAGGGTAACTTGGGGGTCGCAAGTGACCCTATGGGGGTGACCCCATCCCCAAGAGCCCCTTCACTGTGGGGGTGGCCCCAGGTGTGGACCTGAGCAAGATCAAGGTCTCCGGCCTGGATGAGAGTAAGTGGGGGGGCAATTGGGGGGGGGGCAATTGGGGGGGGGGCAATTGGGGAGCTGGGGTAAAACGGGGACCCCCCTTTTGGGGTGGGAGGGGCCTGTGGAGATGGGGGTGATGATGGGGGGTGGGAATGGGGCCTCCCCCCCTTTGTGGTGCAGCCCCTGGTTCAGTGTCCATCCCTATCTATGGGTACCGCTATGTTTTGGGGTGAATCCCCCCCATTTTGGGGCTCATCCCTCCCTGTTTCAGGGTCCATCCCCCCCCACACCCCGTTAATGATCTCCCCCCCGCACCCCATTAATGGTCTCTCCCCCCACCCCATTAATGGTCCCTCCCCCCCCACCCCTTTAATGACCCCCCCCACACCCCATTAATGGTCCCTCCCCCCCCACCCCTTTAATGACCCCCCCCACACCCCATTAATGGTCCCTCCCCCCACCCCCCGTTAATGGTCTCCCCCCCACACCCCGTTAATGGTCTCTCCCCCCCCCCCCACCCCTTTAATGACCCCCCCCACACCCCATTAATGGTCCCTCCCCCCCACACCCCATTAATGGTCCCCCCCCCCCCCACACCCCCATTAATGGTCTCTCCCCCCCCCCCCCCCCACACACCCCATTAATGGTCTCCCCCCCCCCCCACACCCCCCATTAATGGTCCCTCCCCCCCCCCCCCCCCCCCCCCACCCCATTAATGGTCTCTCCCCCCCCCCCCACACCCCATTAATGGTCTCTCCCCCACACCCCGTTAATGGTCTCTCCCCCCCCCCACACCCCATTAATGGTCTCTCTCCCCCCCCCCCCGTACCCCGTTAATGGTCTCTCCCCCCCCCCCCCCCACCCCCCCTCACCCCATTAATGGTCCCTCCCCCCCACACCCCATTAATGGTCCCTCCCCCCACACCCCATTAATGGTCCCTCCCCCCACACCCCATTAATGGTCCCCCCCCCCCACACCCCGTTAATGGTCTCTCCCCCTGTACCCCGTTAAGGGTCTCCCCCCCACACGCTGTTAATGGTCTCTCCCCCCCCACACCCCATTAATGGTCTCTCCCCCCCCCCACACCCCGTTAATGGTCTCTCCCCTCCCCCAGCACCGGAAGTGGGCCGGGAGCACGAGGTGCGCGTGCACGGGCGCGCCGGCGGCCGCGTGGGGGCGCGCGTGCTCGGCCCCGGGCGCGAGCCCTGCGCATGCGCCGTGGAGCCCGGCGGGGACGGCGTCAGCCACGTGCGCTTCGTGCCGCGCGCCGCGGGCGCGCATGCGCTCGAGCTCAGCTACGATGGCTCCGCCCTCCCCGGGAGCCCCTTCCCCATCCGGGTCCTGCCCGCGGGGGCGGGGCCGGGGGCGGGGCCGGACCCTACCAAGGTGAGAGCTGGAGGGGGGGGGGGCTGGAACAGGGGTACACACAAAACACCCCCAAACACCCCCAAAATACACCCAAAACACACCCAAAACACCCCAAAAACAGCCCCAAAATACACCCAAAACACACCCAAAACACCCCCAAAATACACCCAAAACACACCCAAAACAACCCCAAAAACAGCCCCAAAATACACCCAAAACACCCCAAAAACACACCCAAAACACACCCAAAACATCCCCCAAAATACACCCAAAATACACCCAAAACACACCCAAAACACACCCAAAACATCCCCCAAAACACCCCAAAAACACCCCAAAAACACCCACAAAACACCTCAAAACAAACACCCCCAAACACCCGAAAACACCCCCAAAATACACCCAAAACACACCCAAAACACCCCAAAACACACCCAAAACAACCCCAAAACACCCCAAAAACAGCCCCAAAATACACCCAAAACATCCCCCAAAACACCCCAAAAACACCCCAAAAACACCCACAAAACACCTCAAAACAAACACCCCCAAAACAGCCCCAAAATACACCCAAAACACACCCAAAACACCCCAAAAACACCCCCAAAATACACCCAAAACACACCCAAAACACCCCAAAAACAGCCCCAAAACACCTCCAAACACCCCAAAAACAGCCCCAAAATACACCCAAAACACACCCAAAACAACCCCAAAACACCCCAAAAACAGCCCCAAAACACACCCAAAACAACCCCAAAACACCCCAAAAACAGCCCCAAAACACCTCCAAACACCTCCTGCAATGGGGACCCCAACACAACAGAACCAGTCCCAGCAATGGGCTATGGGAACCCCAAAACAACAGCACCAACCCCTGCAATGGGGACCCCAAACCAATGGAACCACCCCTACAATGGGGAACAATGGGGAGCCCCACACAACAGCACCCCCAAACACCTTCTGCAATTGGCAATGGGGACCCCAAACCCCCTTCAACACCCCCCAAACACCCCCTGCAATGGAGACCCCAACCCCCCCTGGCAGCTGGTGATGGGGACCCCAAAACACCAAAGGGGCTCTAAAGGGGGACCCTAAAACACCAAAGGGTCTCTAATGGGGACCCCAAAACACCAAAGGGGCTCTAAAGGGGGACCCCAAAATACCAAAGGGGCTCTAAAGGGGGACCCTAAAACACCAAAGGGGCTCTAAAGGGGGACCCCAAAACACCAAAGGGGCTCTAATGGGGTCTAATGGGTTCTAAAGGGGGGTTAATGGGGTCTAAAGGGGCTCTAATGGGGTCTAATGGGTTCTAAAGGGGGGTTAATGGGGTCTAAAGGGGCTCTAATGGGGTCTCATGGGTTCTAAAGGGGAGTTAATGGGCTCTAAAGGGGCTCTAATGGGGTCTAATGGGTTCTAAAGGGGGGTTAATGGGGTCTAAAGGGGCTCTAATGGGGTCTAATGGGTTCTAAAGGGGGGTTAATGGGCTCTAAAGGGGCTCTAATGGGGTCTAATGGGTTCTAAAGGGGGGTTAATGGGCTCTAAAGGGGCTCTAATGGGGTCTAATGGGTTCTAAAGGGGGTTTAATGGGGTCTAAAGGGTCTCTAATGGGGTCTAATGGGTTCTAAAGGGGGGTTAATGGGGTTCTAAAGGGGCTCTAATGGGGTCTAATGGGTTCTAAAGGGGGGTTAATGGGGTCTAAAGGGGCTCTAATGGGGTCTAATGGGTTCTAAAGGGGGGTTAATGGGGTCTAAAGGGGCTCTAATGGGGTCTAATGGGTTCTAAAGGGGCTCTAATGGGGTCTAAAGGGGCTCTAAAGGGGCTCTAATGGGGTCTAATGGGTTCTAAAGGGGCTCTAATGGGTTCTAAAGGGGGGTTAATGGGGCCTAAAGGGGCTCTAATGGGCTCTAATGGGTTCTAAAGGGGGGTTAATGGGTTCTAAAGGGGCTCTAATGGGGTCTAATGGGTTCTAAAGGGTCTCTACCTCCTCCCCTCGCCCCCAGGTTCGCGCCTTCGGCCCCGGCCTGCAGGGGGGTCTGCCGGGGGTCCCGGCTCCCTTCACCATCGACACCAAAGGCGCCGGCACCGGCGGCCTGGGGCTGACGGTGGAGGGTCCGTGCGAGGCCAAGATCGAGTGCGTGGACAACGGGGACGGGACCTGCTCCGTGTCCTACCTGCCCACGGAACCCGGCGACTACAACATCAACATCCTGTTTGCCGGCGCCCACGTGCCGGGGTCACCGTTCCGCGCCGCGGTACCGCCACCGTTTGACGCCTCCAAGGTCACGTGCTCCGGGCCGGGGTTGGAGGGCGCCACCGCCGGGCAGGACGGGCACTTCCGGGTGGACTGTAGCCGCGCCGGTAGCGCCGAGCTCACCATCGGCATCGCGTCGGAGGCCGGAGCCCGCGCCGAGGTGCGCGTGGAGGATGGCGGGGATGGGACCTACACCATCGCGTACACGCCGCTCAGTCCGGGTGTATACACCATCACTGTGGAGTACGGGGGGCAGCCGGTGCCGCACTTCCCCAGCAAGGTGCGCGTGGAGCCGGCGGTGGACACGGCTGCGGTGAAGGTGTATGGGCCTGGAGTGGAGGGAGAAGGTGAGAGATGGGGGGACACGGTAACCAGGGGTGGGCAGCAACACACGGGGGTGGGAACCAACACCCATTGATGGGCAGCAACACACATTGATGGGCACCAACACCCATTGATGGGCACCAACACACATTGATGGGCACCAACACAACACCCATCAATGGACACCCACACAACACCCACTGATGAACACAACACCCATCAGTTGACACCCACACAACACCCATCAGTTGACACCCACACAACACCCATTGCTGAACACCCACACAACACCCACTGATGAACACCCACACAACACCCATTGCTGAACACCCACACAACACCCATTGTTGAACACCCACACAACACCCACTGATGAACACCCACACAACACCCATTGCTGAACAGCCACACAACACCCACTGATGAACACCCACACAACATCCATTGCTGAACAGCCACACAACACCCATTGCTGAACACCCACACAACACCCATCAAGGGACCTCAACACAACACCCATTGATGGGCACCAACACACATTGATGGGCACCAACACACATTGATGGGCACCAACACCCACTGATGAACAGCCACACAACACCCATTGTTGAACACCCACACAACACCCATCGATGAACACCCACAAAACACCCACTGATGAACACCCACACAACACCCATTGTTGAACACCCACACAACACCCATCGATGAACACCCACAAAACACCCACTGATGAACACCCACACAACACCCACTGATGAACAGCCACACAACACCCATTGTTGAACACCCACACAACATCCATTGTTGAACACCCACACAACACCCATTGTTGAACACCCACACAACATCCATTGTTGAACACCCACACAACACCCATTGATGAACACCCACACAACACCCACTGATGAACAGCCACACAACACCCACTGATGAACACCCACACAACACCCATTGTTGAACACCCACACAACACCCATTGCTGAACACCCACACAACACCCATCAATGGACACCCACACAACACCCATCAATGAACACCCACACAACACCCATTGATGAACACCCACACAACACCCACTGATGAACACCCACACAACACCCATTGTTGAACACCCACACAACACCCATTGCTGAACACCCACACAACACCCATCAATGGACACCCACACAACACCCATCAATGAACACCCACACAACACCCATTGATGAACACCCACACAACACCCATTGCTGAACACCCACACAACACCCATCAGTTGACACCCACACAACACCCATTGATGAACACCCACACAACACCCACTGATGAACACCCACACAACATCCATTGCTGAACACCCACACAACATCCATTGCTGAACAGCCACACAACACCCACTGATGAACACCCACACAACACCCACTGATGAACAGCCACACAACACCCACTGATGAACACCCACACAACACCCATCACTTGACACCCACACAACACCCATTGATGAACAGCCACACAACACCCATCAATGAACACCCACACAACATCCATTGATGAACACCCACACAACACCCATTGTTGAACACCCACACAACACCCATTGATGAACACCCACACAACACCCATTGTTGAACACCCACACAACACCCACTGATGAACACCCACACAACACCCATTGCTGAACACCCACACAACACCCATCAATGGACACCCACACAACACCCATTGATGAACACCCACACAACACCCACTGATGAACAGCCACACAACACCCATTGATGAACACCCACACAACACCCATCAATGAACACCCACACAACACCCATTGATGAACACCCACACAACACCCACTGATGAACACCCACACAACACCCACTGATGAACACCCACACAACACCCACTGATGAACACCCACACAACACCCATCAATGGGCTCCGGTTGTCTCCCATCCAGGTGTGTTCCGGGAGGCAGTGACTGAGTTCGATGTGGACGCCAGAGCCCTCACCAAGGTTGGGGGTCCCCACGTGAAGACTCGAGTGTGCAACCCCTCCGGGAACGTCACCGAGACCTTCGTGGAGGACCGAGGAGATGGCACCTACCATGTGGAGTACACCCCCTATGAGGAGGGTGAGCAGTGGGGCGGGGGGATGGCCCCATTGTGTTCCCTATGGCCATGGGGTGATGTCCCCATTGTGCTCCCTATGGCCATGGGGTGATGTCCCCATTGTGTTCCCTATGGCCATGGGGTGATGTCCCCATTGTGCTCCCTATGGCCATGGGGGGATGGCCCCATTGTGTTCCCTATGGCCATGGGGTGATGCCCCCATTGTGCTCCCCATGGCCATGGGGTGATGTCCCCATTGTGCTCCCTATGGCCATGGGGTGATGCCCCCATTGTGTTCCCTATGGCCATGGGGTGATGCCCCCATTGTGCTCCCTATGGCCATGGGGTGATGCCCCCATTGTGCTCCCCATGGCCATGGGGTGATGTCCCCATTGTGCTCCCTATGGCCATGGGGTGATGCCCCCATTGTGCTCCCTATGGCCATGGGGTGATGCCCCCATTGTGCTCCCCATGGCCATGGGGTGATGCCCCCATCGTGCTCCCCATGGCCATGGGGTGATGCCCCCATTGTGTTCCCTATGGCCATGGGGTGATGCCCCCACTGTGTTCCCTATGGCCATGGGGGGATGTCCCCATTGTGTTCCCTATGGCCATGGGGTGATGCCCCCACTGTGTTCCCTATGGCCATGGGGTGATGTCCCCATCGTGCTCCCCATGGCTGTGGGGTGACGTCCCCATGGTTGCCCCCAGGCCTGCACACAGTGGATGTGACCTATGCCGGGAGCCCAGTGCCCCACAGCCCCTTCCGCGTCCCCGTCACCGAGGGCTGTGACCCCACACGTGTCCGTGTCCATGGGCCTGGTCTGCAGAGCGGCACCACCAACCAACCCAACCGCTTCACCGTGGAGACCCGGTGAGAGCCCCACAGCACCCGTGGGTACCCCAATGGGTGCCCCACAGCACCCACAGCCTGCCCATGGCTGCCCCATAGCACCCACAGCACCCACTGACTGCCCATGGCTGCCCCATAGCACCCACAGCCTGCCCATGGCTGCCCCATAGCACCCACAGCACCCACAGCCTGCCCATGGCTGCCCCACAGCACCCACAGCCTGCCCATGGCTGCCCCATAGCACCCACTGACTGCCCATGGGTACCCCAATGGGTGCCCCACAGCACCCACAGCCTGCCCATGGCTGCCCCAATGGGTGCCCCACAGCACCCACTGACTGCCCATGGCTGCCCCACAGCACCCACAGCCTGCCCATGGCTGCCCCAATGGGTGCCCCACAGCATCCACTGACTGCCCATGGCTGCCCCAATGGGTGCCCCACAGCACCCACTGACTGCCCATGGCTGCCCCATAGCACCCACAGCCTGCCCATGGCTGCCCCACAGCACCCACAGCCTGCCCATGGCTGCCCCACAGTACCCACAGCCTGCCCATGGCTGCCCCACAGCACCCACTGACTGCCCATGGCTGCCCCACAGCACCCACAGCCTGCCCATGGCTGCCCCAATGGGTGCCCCACAGCACCCACAGCCTGCCCATGGCTGCCCCATAGCACCCACAGCCTGCCCATGGCTGCCCCATAGCACCCACAGCCTGCCCATGGTTACCCCATAGCCCCACTGCCTGTCCTGTGTCCCCCCCATCCCTGCACCCCCAACCCATCCTGCCCCGGACCCCCCCCCCGTTCATCCCCATACCCCACATCCCCCCTGCCCCCCCCCCCATGTCAGGGTTCAGGGGTACCCCTGACCCCCCCCCGTTCATCCCCATA
Organism: Melopsittacus undulatus; assembly: GCF_012275295.1. Taxonomy (NCBI): domain Eukaryota; kingdom Metazoa; phylum Chordata; class Aves; order Psittaciformes; family Psittaculidae; genus Melopsittacus; species Melopsittacus undulatus. Next base: position 1,285,172 of record NC_047548.1, on the reverse strand, counting down.
CCCCACATCCCCCCTGCCCCCCCCCCATGTCAGGGTTCGGGGTACCCCTGACCCCCCCCTGTTCATCCCCATACCCCACATCCCCCCTGCCCCCCCCCATGTCAGGGTTCGGGGGTACCCCTGACCCCCCCCCTGTTCATCCCCATACCCCACATCCCCCCTGCCCCCCCCCATGTCAGGGTTCGGGGGTACCCCTGACCCCCCCCCCCCTGTTCATCCCCATACCCCACATCCTCCCTGCCCCCCCCCCCCATGTCAGGGTTCGGGGGTACCCCTGACCCCCCCCCCGTTCATCCCCATACCCCACATCCCCCCTGCCCCCCCCCCCATGTCAGGGTTCGGGGTACCCCTGACCCCCCCCTGCCCCACAGTGGTGCTGGCACAGGGGGGCTGGGCCTGGCCGTGGAGGGACCCTCGGAGGCCAAGATGTCCTGTACAGACAACAAGGACGGGAGCTGCTCTGTGGAGTACATCCCATATGAGCCAGGAACCTACAGCCTCAATGTGACCTATGGAGGACACCAGGTCCCCGGTGAGCATGGGGGGGTCAATGGGGCTGTGATCCCCCCCCCATCCCCTGCCCCATAGCTGAGGGTTCCCCCCCATAGGGAGCCCGTTCAAGGTGCCGGTGACGGACGTGGTGGATGCCACCAAGGTGAAATGTGTGGGGCCAGGGCTGACCCCCGGAGCCGTCCGGGCCAACGTGCCCCAGAGCTTCACTGTGGACACCAGCAAGGCTGGGGTGGCCCCATTGGATGTGAAGGTGCAAGGACCCAAAGGTAAGGAGGGGGGGTCCGGATGGATGCGTCTCCATAGGGCGCAGTGGGGCCTGACCCCCACGTCCTGCCCCATAGGGGTGGTGGAGCCGGTGGAGGTGGCCGACAATGGGGACGGGACCCAGCGCGTGAGCTACGTCCCATCCCGCGAGGGGACCTACAGCATCAGTGTGCGCTATGGGGACGAGGAGGTGCCGCGCAGGTACCGGGGCACACATGGGGGGTGCCGGGGTTGGGGGGGGGGGCTCTGCTCTGACCCCCCCCCCCCCGTGCCCCCCATAGCCCATTCAAGGTGAAGGCGCTGCCCACCCATGATGCCAGCAAGGTGAAGGCCAGCGGGCCTGGGCTCAACACCACCGGCGTCCCTGCCAGCCTGCCCGTGGAGTTCACCATTGATGCCAAGGATGCCGGAGAGGGACTCCTGGCTGTGCAGATCACTGTGAGCAATGGGAGCTATGGGGTCTGTGGGTGCCGGGGGGGATGCTCATGGTGCCAGGGGTGATGCACACAACACTGTGTATGGGGGATGCTCATGGTGTTAGGGGTGATGCACACAACACTATGTATGGGGGATGCTCATGGTGTTAGGGGTGATGCACACAACACTATGTATGGGTGATGCTCATGGTGTTAGGGGTGATGCACACAACACTATGTATGGGGGATGCTCATGGTGTTAGGGGTGATGCACACAACACTATGTATGGGGGATGCTCATGGTGTTAGGGGTGATGCACACAACACTATGTATGGGTGATGCTCATGGTGCCAGGGGTGATGCACACAACACTATGTATGGGTGATGCTCATGGTGCCAGGGGTGATGCACACAACACTATGTATGGGTGATGCTCATGGTGTTAGGGGTGATGCACACAACACTATGTATGGGTGATGCTCATGGTGTTAGGGGTGATGCACACAACACTATGTATGGGTGATGCTCATGGTGTTAGGGGTGATGCACACAACACTATGTATGGGGGATGCTCATGGTGCCAGGGGTGATGCACACAACACTATGTATGGGGGATGCTCATGGTGTTAGGGGTGATGCACACAACACTATGTATGGGGGATGCTCATGGTGCCAGGGGTGATGTGGATGGTGCCATGACCATGGGTGATGCATAGGGTGCCATGGGTGATGTACATTGTGCTATGGGTGATGCTCATGGTGCCATGGGTGATGTGCAGGGTGCTGTGGGTGATGTGCAGGGTGCTATGGGTGATGTGCAGGGTGCTATGGGTGATGCTCATGGTGCCGTGGATGATGCACAGGATGCCATGAGTGATGCTCCTGGTGCCATGGGTGATGCACACAACACTATGGGTGATGCATATGGTGCCATGGGTGATGCACAGGGTGCTATGGGTGATGCTCATGGGCCATGGGTGATGTGCAGGGTGCCATTGGTACTGCACAGAACACAATGGGTGATGCACAGGGTGCTATGGGTGATGCCCCTCCGGGGGTACCACAACCATCACCGCGGCTGCTCCGCGCTGTGTCCTGGCACCGGCATCACCACAGCTCCATCCCTCCCATCCCCTTCCCGTTACCCCCCAGGACCCCGAGGGGAAGCCCAAGAAGGCTTCGATCCGGGACAACCAGGACGGGACCTACACAGTGTCCTACGTACCGGACATGACCGGTCGCTACACCATCCTCATCAAGTATGGGGGGGACGAGATCCCCTATTCACCCTACCGCATCCGCGCCGTGCCCGCCGGCGACGCCAGCAAGTGCACGGTCACCGGTACGGGGGCACCGGGAGCAGCACCATGGGGGGGTCTATGGGGGGCTATGGGGGGGGTCTCACGTGTGATTCACTGATTCTTGCTTCTCTGCCCCCCCCACGCCCGCCCCACATCCCCCCCCCCCCCCCACACGCTGCTGTAGTCTCCATCGGAGGTCACGGCTTAGGTAAGCTCAGTGCATGGCTCGCTTGGTGTCGGCTGCATGTGTGACCCCCCCTGCACCCCCAAAGGGGCCTGGGGGGCACCCCCTTTTGTCCCCATGGAGCCCCCTCTGCAGCCAATTGGGCTTGGCTTTGGGGAGGTCCAAGCCTGGGTTGAGATGGGGGGACCCCCCATCTGCTTCCAGCACAGGGACCCTGTGTTGCAATGGGGGGACCCCCCATCTGCTTCCAGCACAGGGACCCTGTGTTGCAATGGGGGGACCCCCCTTGGTGCAGTTGGGGGGTGCCTCAATAAGACCCCATCCCCCCTCCCCATAGCACGGCTCGAGCATCCCCATGCTCAGCCCATTATGGGGTACCCAGGGCTCAGTTTGGGGGTGTCCTTGGGGGGGGGGTACAGTCAATGGGGTGACCCCATCCATGGGCCCCTCGCTCACCCCCATCCCCACCGCACAGGGGCTGGTCTGGGCCCCACCATCCAGCTGGGTGAGGAGACAGTGATCACGGTGGATGCCAAAGCCGCCGGCAAGGGGAAGGTGACCTGCAGTGTGTGCACCCCCGACGGGGCCGAGGCCGACGTGGACGTGGTGGAGAACCCGGACGGGACCTTCGACATCTTCTACACTGCTCCCCAGCCTGGCAAGTATGTGATCTGTGTGCGCTTCGGGGGGGAGCACATCCCAAACAGCCCCTTCCAGGTCACGGTGAGTGTCCGGTGGGGATGGGATGGGATGGGGATGGGATGGGATGGGATGGGGATGGGATGGGATGGGATGGGGATGGGATGGGGATGGGATGGGGATGGGATGGGATGGGGATGGGATGGGGATGGGATGGGATGGGATGGGGATGGGGATGGGATGGGATGGGATGGGATGGGAGGGGGATGGGATGGGGATGGGATGGGATGGGATGGGGATGGGATGGGGATGGGGATGGGATGGGATGGGGATGGGATGGGGATGGGATGGGGATGGGATGGGATGGGGATGGGATGGGATGGGGATGGGATGGGATGGGATGGGAGGGGGATGGGGATGGGATGGGATGGGGATGGGATGGGATGGGGATGGGATGGGATGGGATGGGATGGGGATGGGGATGGGATGGGATGGGGATGGGATGGGATGGGATGGGATGGGGATGGGGATGGGATGGGATGGGGATGGGATGGGATGGGGATGGGATGGGGATGGGGATGGGATGGGATGGGGATGGGATGGGATGGGGATGGGGATGGGGATGGGATGGGATGGGATGGGGATGGGATGGGGATGGGATGGGGATGGGATGGGGATGGGATGGGGATGGGATGGGGATGGGGATGGGATGGGGATGGGATGGGGATGGGGATGGGATGGGATGGGATGGGGATGGGATGGGGATGGGATGGGGAAGGGATGGGGATGGGATGGGGATGGGGATGGGATGGGGAAGGGATGGGGAAGGGATGGGATGGGGATGGGGATGGGGAAGGGATGGGGAAGGGATGGGGATGGGATGGGGATGGGGATGGGATGGGGAAGGGATGGGGAAGGGATGGACAGGGATAGGCAGGGATATGGAAGGGATGGGCAGGGAATGGAGAGGGATGGGACATGAGACAGGAAGGGGACAAGAAGGGGCAGGGAACAGGGTTGAGTAGGGGATGGGCAGGGTGGGAGGGGGCACAGGGGGCACATGTGGGGCACAGGGCCCGGTTGGGGGTCCCGGCACCCAATGACAGTTCCCCCCCCCACAGGCAACAGAGCGGGCGCTGCTGGGGGTGAACGGGTTGGACATGGCCGGGCTGAGGCCCTTCGACCTCGTCATCCCCTTCACCATCAAGAAGGGCGAGATCACAGGTGGGGGGGGGGGCACCCCCATTATGGGGCCGTCCTTGGGGTCCCCATCCCTTCACTGAGCACCCATGGGTGCCGCAGCCCCCCCTGACCCCCCCCCCCCCCATTGCCCCCCCCAGGGGAGGTGCGGATGCCCTCGGGGAAGGTGGCTAAGCCGGATATCACCGACAACAAGGACGGGACGGTGACGGTTCGGTTTGCACCCACCGAGGCCGGGCTGCATGAGATGGACATCCGCTATGAGAACATGCACATCCCAGGTGGGGGTCCCTGCATCCCTGCCCGTCACCGTGGCAACCACAGCATCCCCGTGGCAACCACAGCATCCCTGTGGTACCCACAGCATCCCCATGGCAACCACAGCATCACTGTGGTACCCACAGCATCCCCGTGGCAACCACAGCATCACCATGGTACCCACAGCATCCCTGTGGTACCCACAGCATCCCAATGGCAACCACAGCATCCCCTGTGGTACCCACAGCATCCCTGTGGTACCCACAGCATCCCCATGGCAACCACAGCATCACTGTGGTATCCACAGCATCCCCTGTGGTACCCACAGCATCCCTGTGGTACCCACAGCATCCCCATGGCAACCACAGCATCCCCGTGGTACCCACAACACCCCCTTTGTGTGTAGCCCCCTGCAGTCACCATGGCAACCACAGCATCCCCATGGTACCCCCATCACCCCCTTTGTGCCCCCCCCACAGGCAGCCCCCTTCAGTTCTATGTGGACTACGTGAACAGTGGCCACGTCACTGCCTATGGCCCCGGCCTCATCCATGGCACCGTCAACAAACCGGCTTCCTTCACCGTCAACACCAAGGACGCCGGCGAGGGTGAGTGTGGGGGGAGCACCGGAGCCCCCCCCCATCACCATACCCCCCCCATCACCGTACCCCCCCCATCACCATACCCCCCCTCATCACCATACCCCCCCCATCACCGTACCCCCCCCCCCATCACCGTACCCCCCCCCCATCACCGTACCCCCCCCATCACCGTACCCCCCCCCATCACCGTACCCCCCCCATCACCGTACCCCCCCCCATCACCGTACCCCCCCCATCACCGTACCCCCCCCCATCACCGTACCCCCCCCATCACTGTACCCCCCCCCCATCACCCTACCCCCCCATCACCATACCCCCCCCATCACTGTACCCCCCCCCATCACCCTACCCCCCCCATCACCATACCCCCCCCATCACTGTACCCCCCCCCATCACCGTACCCCCCCCATCACCGTACCCCCCCCCATCACCGTACCCCCCCCATCACTGTACCCCCCCCATCACCGTACCCCCCTCATCACCGTACCCCCCCCCCATCACCGTACCCCCCCCCATCACCGTACCCCCCTCATCACCGTACCCCTCCTCATCACCGTACCCCCCCCCATCACCGTACCCCCCATATCACCATACCCCCCCCATCACCGTACCCCCCATATCACCATACCCCCCATATCACCATACCCCCCCTCATCACCGTACCCCCCCTCATCACCGTACCCCCCCCATCACCGTACCCCCCTCATCACCATACCCCCCCCATCACTGTACCCCCCCCCATCACCGTACCCCCCCCATCACCGTACCCCCCCCATCACCGTACCCCCCTCATCACCATACCCCCCCCATCACCGTACCCCCCTCATCACCGTACCCCCCCCCATCACCATACCCCCCCCATCACCGTACCCCCCCCATCACCGTACCCCCCCTCATCACCGTACCCCCCCCCCATCACCGTACCCCCCATATCACCGTACCCCCCCCATCACCGTACCCCCCCTCATCACCGTACCCCCCCTCATCACCGTACCCCCCCCATCACCGTACCCCCCATATCACCGTACCCCCCCCATCACCGTACCCCCCCTCACCCCTGTACCCCCCCCAGGAGGGCTGTCGCTGGCAGTGGAGGGGCCGTCCAAGGCAGAGCTGAGCTGCACTGACAACCAGGACGGGACATGTACAGTCTCCTACCTGCCTGTGCTGCCTGGAGACTACAGCATCGTGGTCAAGTACAACGAGAAGCACATCCCCGGGAGCCCCTTCACCGCGCGCATCACCGGTACCGGCTGCCGGGGGGCATGGGGGGCAATGGGGGGCAATGGGGGGCAATGGGGGGCAATGGGATGCAGTGGGATGCAGTGGGGGGCAATGGGAGGCAATGGGATGCAGTGGGATGCAGTGGGGGGCAATGGGAGGCAATGGGATGCAGTGGGAGGCAATGGGGGGCAATGGGATGCAGTGGGATGCAGTGGGGGGCAATGGGAGGCAATGGGAGGCAATGGGAGGCAATGGGAGGCAATGGGATGCAGTGGGGGGCAATGGGAGGCAATGGGATGCAATGGGATGCAGTGGGATGCAGTGGGAGGCAATGGGAGGCAGTGGGAGGCAATGGGATGCAATGGGAGGCAATGGGAGGCAATGGGATGCAGTGGGATGCAGTGGGGGGTAATGGGAGGCAATGGGATGCAGTGGGTGTCACTGCGGTCACTGTGTCCCCCCCAGGAGACTCCAGCCTGCGCCAGTCCCACCTCAAGGTTGGGGCCTCGGCTGACATCCCCCTGGAGCTGGGGGAGAGTGACCTGAGCCAACTGACAGCGACTGTCACCTCCCCCTCGGGCCGCAAGGAGCCTTGTCAGCTGAAGCGCCTGCGCAACGGGCGTGTTGGTGAGGGACCTGCCCCATAGCCCCATAGCCCTGTGCCCCATAGCCCCATAGCCCTGTGCCCCATACACCTGTACCCCATAGCCCTGTACATCTGTACCCCATACACCTGTACCCCATAGCCCTGTGCCCCATAGCCCTGTGCCCCATAGCCCCATAGCCCTGTGCCCCATAGCCCTGTGCCCCATAGCCCCATAGCCCTGTGCCCCATAGCCCTGTGCCCCATAGCCCTGTGCCCCATAGCCCCATAGCCCTGTGCCCCATAGCCCTGTGCCCCATACACCTGTACCCCATACACCTGTACCCCATAGCCCTGTGCCCCATAGCCCTGTGCCCCATAGCCCCATAGCCCTGTGCCCCATAGCCCCATACACCTGTGCCCCATACACCTGTACCCCATAGCCCTGTACCCCATAGCCCTGTGCCCCATAGCCCTGTGCCCCATACACCTGTACCCCATAGCCCTGTGCCCCATAGCCCTGTGCCCCATACACCTGTACCCCATAGCCCTGTACCCCATAGCCCTGTGCCCCATAGCCCTGTGCCCCATAGCCCTGTGCCCCATAGCCCCATAGCCCTGTGCCCCATACACCTGTACCCCATAGCCCTGTGCCCCATAGCCCTGTACATCTGTACCCCATACACCTGTACCCCATAGCCCTGTGCCCCATAGCCCTGTACCCCATACACCTGTGCCCCATAGCCCTGTACCCCATAGCCCTGTACATCTGTACCCCATACACCTGTACCCCATAGCCCTGTGCCCCATACACCTGTACCCCATAGCCCTGTGCCCCATACACCTGTACCCCATAGCCCTGTACCCCATAGCCCTTTATCCCTGCATCCCCATAGCCCCATAGCTCTCTGTCCCCATAGCTCCATATCCCTGTATCCCCATATTGTTGCATCCCCATATCCCCTATACCCCATATTCCCATATCCCATACCCCATATCCCTGTATCCCCCTATCCCTGTACCCCCCTATCCCCATACCCCCCTACCCCTGTACCCCCTATCCCTAACCCTAACCCCTTGCTGTGCCCGCAGGCATCTCGTTCGTGCCGCAGGAGGTGGGGGAGCACCTGGTGCACGTGCTGCGGGGGGGGCAGCCGGTGCCGCGCAGCCCCATTACCGTCACCATCAGCCAGGCTGAGCTGGGTGACGCTGCCCGTGTGCGGGTGACGGGGCCAGGACTGCGCGAGGGACGAACCTTTGAGCCCGCGCACTTCACCATCGACACCCGCGACGCCGGTACCCGCACCCCCCATGGCACACACAGCATCCCCATAGCACCCACAGCATCCCCATAGCATCCCCATAGCACCCACAGCATCCCCATAGCATCCCTATGGCAACCCCATGGCAACCTGAGCATCCCCACAGCATCCTCATAGCATCCCTATGGCAACCCCATGGCAACCTGAGCATCCCCACAGCATCCCCATAGCATCCCTATGCAACCATAGCATCCCCAGAGCATCCCTATGGCAACCAGAGCATCCCCACAGCATCCCCATGGCAACCCCATGGCAACCTGAGCATCCCCACAGCATCCCCATAGCATCCCTATGGCAACCCCATGGCAACCTGAGCATCCCCAGAGCATCCCCATAGCATCCCTATGCAACCATAGCATCCCCAGAGCATCCCTATGGCAACCACAGCATCCCCATAGCATCCCCATGGCAACCCCATGGCAACCTGAGCATCCCCACAGCATCCCCAGAGCATCCCTATGGCAACCCCATGGCAACCTGAGCATCTCCACAGCATCCCCATAGCATCCCTATGCAACCATAGCATCCCCAGAGCATCCCTATGGCAACCAGAGCATCCCCATAGCAACCCCATAGCAATCATAGCATTCCCATGGCACCCAGAGCATCCCCATGGCAACCCCAGAGCATCCCCTTAGCAACCAGAGCATCCCCATGGCACCCAGAGCATCCCCAGAGCATCCCCATAGCAACCCCAGAGCATTCCCATAGCAACCAGAGCATCCCCAGAGCATCCCCATGGCACCCAGAACATCCCCATGGCAACCAGAGCATCCCCAGAGCATCCCCATGGCACCCAGAACATCCCCATGGCAACCAGAGCATCCCCAGAGCACCCATAGCATCCCCAGAGCAACCAGAGCATCCCCAGAGCATCCCCACAGCAACCAGAGCATCCCCATAGCAACCAGAGCATCCCCATAGCAACCAGAGCATCATCATAGTACCCAGAGCACCCCCTGCTCCCCCCATAGCACCCCCCCTCTGCCCCCCCACAAGCAGGGGGTGTCCCACCCCACTGACAGCCCTGTGCCCCACGGCAGGGTATGGGGGGCTGAGCCTGTCCATCGAGGGCCCCAGCAAGGTGGACATCACCACAGAGGAGCTGGAGGACGGGACCTGCCGCGTGTCCTACTGCCCCACAGAGCCTGGCAACTACATCATCTCCCTCAAGTTTGCTGACCAGCATGTGCCTGGTGCGCCTTGGGGATGGGGGGGGTCTGGGGGGGGTCTATGGGGTGTCTATGGGGTCTATGAAGTGTCTATGGGGTGTCTATGGGGGTTCTATGCGGGGTCTATGGGATGTCTTATCGGGTGTCTATGGGGGGTCTAGGGCGTCAATGGGGTGTCTATGGAGTCTGTGGGGGGTCTACGGTGCCTATGGGGTCTATGAGGTGTCTATGGTGTGTCTATGGTGTCTATATGGGTTCTGACCCCCCCCAGGGAGCCCGTTCTCAGTGAAGGTGACAGGTGAGGGCCGGGTCAAGGAGAGCATCACTCGCCGGCGCCGAGCCCCCCCCGAGGCCAGTGTGGGCTCTGCCTGTGACCTCAGCCTCAAGGTGCCCGGTGAGTGAGGGGGGGCAATGACCCATAGGGGGTGACCCATGGGGGGCACATTGACCCATAGGGGGTGACCCATGGGGGGCACATTGACCCATTGGGGGTGACCTATGGGGGGCACATTGACCCATAGGGGGTGACCTATGGGGGGCACAATGACCCATTGGGGGTGACCTATGGGGGGCACAATGACCCATTGGGGGTGACCTATGGGGGGCACAATGACCCATAGGGGGTGACCCATGGGGGGCACATTGACCCATAGGGGGTGACCTATGGGGGGCACATTGACCCATAGGGGGTGACCTATGGGGGGCACATTGACCCATAGGGGGTGACCTATGGGGGGCACAATGACCCATAGGGGGTGACCCATGGGGGGCACATTGACCCATAGGGGGTGACCTATGGGGGGCACAATGACCCATAGGGGGTGACCCATGGGGGGCACATTGACCCATAGGGGGTGACCTATGGGGGGCACATTGACCCATAGGGGGTGACCTATGGGGGGCACATTGACCCATAGGGGGTGACCTATGGGGGGCACAATGACCCATTGGGGGTGACCCATGGGGGGCACAATGACCCATTGGGGGTGACCCATGGGGGGCACATTGACCCATAGGGGGTGACCTATGGGGGGCACAATGACCCATAGGGGGTGACCCATGGGGGGCACAATGACCCATAGGGGGTGACCCATGGGGGGCACAATGACCCATAGGGGGTGACCTATGGGGGGCACAATGACCCATAGGGGGTGACCCATGGGGGGCACAATGACCCATAGGGGGTGACGCATGGGGGGCACAATGACCCATTGGGGGTGACCTATGGGGGGCACAATGACCCATTGGGGGTGACCCATGGGGGGCACAATGACCCATAGGGGGTGACCTATGGGGGGCACAATGACCCATTGAGGGTGACCCATGGGGGGCACAATGACCCATAGGGGGTGACCTATGGGGGGCACAATGACCCATAGGGGGTGCCCCATGGTGGACACCCCAATGACGCATGGGGTGCCCCATGTCCCCACTGACCCATGGTGGGCTGCACCATGACCCATGGTGGTGACCCCGATGCCCCCCTCCCTCTCCCACCATAGAGGTACAATGGGGTGTGTGGGGTGTCTCCGGCTGCCCCTGACCCCCCATCCCCCCCCCAGATGTGAGCGAGCACGAGGTGACCGCGCTGGTGACGGGACCCTCGGGTCAGGCGGTGCCGGCACAGGCGCTGGAGGGGGAGGGTGGCGCCTACAGCATCCGGTTCGTACCGGTTGAGACCGGAGTCCACTCGGTGAGCGTCAAGGACCGCGGGCAGCACGTGCCCGGCAGCCCCTTCCAGTTCACTGTGGGGCCGCTGGGCGAGGGCGGCGCTCACAAGGTGCGAGCTGGGGGACCCGGCCTGGAGCGAGCTGAGGTTGGGGTGCCAGGTGAGTGTGGGGGTACAGGCACACCTGAATGGGGTATAGAGACACCTGCACTGGTGCAGGTACAACTGAGCCTGATAGACACCTGAACCTGATAGACACCTGAACCTGATAGACACCTGAACCTGACATAGATACACCTGAACCTGATAGACACCTGAACCTGATACACACCTGAACCTGATAGACACCTGAACCTGATATACACCTGAGCCTGATAGACACCTGAGCCTGATATACACCTAAACCTGACATAGATACACCTGAACCTGATAGACACCTAAACCTGATAGACACCTGAACCTGATATACACCTAAACCTGACATAGATACACCTGAACCTGATAGACACCTAAACCTGATAGACACCTGAACCTGATATACACCTGAATGGGGTATAGAGACACCTGCACTGGTGCAGGTACACCTGAGCCTGATAGACACCTGAGCCTGATATACACCTGAACCTGATAGACACCTGAGCCTGATAGACACCTGAGCCTGATATACACCTGAACCTGATAGACACCTGAACCTGATAGACACCTGAGCCTGATAGACACCTGAGCCTGATACACACCTGAACCTGATATACACCTAAACCTGATAGACACCTGAACCTGATAGAGAGACACCTAAACCTGATGCAGATACACCTGAACGTGATATACACCTGAGCCTGATAGACACCTGAACCTGATGCAGGTACACCTGAGCCTGATATACACCTGAGCCTGATACACACCTGAGCCTGATACACACCTGAGCCTGATATACACCTGAACCTGATAGACACCTAAACCTGATATACACCTGAACCTGATAGACACCTGAACCTGATAGACACCTAAACCTGATAGACACCTGAACCTGATAGACAACTAAACCTCATAGACACCTAAACCTCATAGACACCTAAACCTCATAGACACCTAAACCTCATAGACACCTAAACCTAATAGAGAGACACCTAAACCTGACATAGATACACCTGAACCTGATAGACACCTAAACCTCATAGACACCTAAACCTCATAGACACCTAAACCTCATAGACACCTAAACCTGATATACACCTAAACCTCATAGACACCTAAACCTGATAGACACCTAAACCTCATAGACACCTAAACCTGATATACACCTAAACCTCATAGACACCTAAACCTGATAGACACCTAAACCTCATAGACACCTAAACCTGATATACACCTAAACCTAATAGAGAGACACCTAAACCTGACATAGATACACCTGAACCTGATAGACACCTGAACCTGATAGACACCTAAACCTGATATACACCTAAACCTCATAGACACCTAAACCTGATAGACACCTAAACCTCATAGACACCTAAACCTAATAGAGAGACACCTAAACCTGACATAGATACACCTAAACCTGATAGACACCTAAACCTGACACAGATACACCTAAACCTGTTAGACACCTAAACCTGATAGACACCTAAACCTGACACAGATACACCTAAACCTGTTAGACACCTAAACCTGTTAGACACCTAAACCTGATGCAGATACTCCTAAATATGATGCAGATACACCTGAACCTTGTAGACACCTAAACCTGATGCAGGTACACCTAAACCTGATAGACACCTAAACCTGATGCAGATACACCTAAACCTGATAGACAACTAAACCTGATGCAGATACACCTAAACCTGATGCAGATACACCTAAACCTGTTAGACACCTAAACCTGATGCAGATACTCCTAAATATGATGCAGATACACCTGAACCTTGTAGACACCTAAACCTGATGCAGGTACACCTAAACCTGATGCAGATACACCTAAACCTGATAGACACCTAAACCTGATGCAGATACACCTAAACCTGATATACAACTAAACTTGATGCAGATACACCTAAACCTGATGCAGATACACCTAACCCTGATAGACACCTAAACCTGATGCAGATACACCTAAACCTGATAGACAACTAAACCTGATGCAGATACACCTAAACCTGATAGACAACTAAACCTGATGCAGATACACCTAAACCTGATGCAGATACACCTAAACCTGATATACAACTAAACTTGATGCAGATACACCTAAACCTGATATACAACTAAACTTGATGCAGATACACCTAAACCTGATGCAGATACACCTAACCCTGATAGACACCTAAACCTGATGCAGATACACCTAACCCTGATAGACACCTAAACCTGATGCAGATACACCTAAACCTGATATACAACTAAACTTGATGCAGATACACCTAAACCTGATGCAGATACACCTAACCCTGATAGACACCTAAACCTGATGCAGATACACCTAAACCTGATATACAACTAAACTTGATGCAGATACACCTAAACCTGATGCAGATACACCTAACCCTGATAGACACCTAAACCTGATGCAGATACACCTAAACCTGATAGACAACTAAACCTGATGCAGATACACCTAAACCTGATATACAACTAAACCTGATGCAGATACACCTAAACCTGATGCAGATACACCTAAACCTGATGCAGATACACCTAAACCTGATGCAGATACACCTAACCCTGATCTCAATAGATCTACCTGATAGCTAGATAAACCTGGGGGGGGTTGTTGGGGTCTCTCATGGCTTTGGGGCTCCCTGACCCCCCTCCCGGTGCCCCCAACAGCCGAGTTCAGCATCTGGACCCGGGAGGCAGGTGCTGGAGGTCTCTCCATTGCCGTCGAGGGGCCCAGCAAGGCTGAGATTGCCTTCGAGGACCGCAAGGATGGGTCCTGTGGGGTCTCCTATGTGGTGCAGGAGCCGGGTACGGGCATGGGCAGGCTCCATGTATAGGGGATCTGTAGGGGGCCATGGGGGGCTCTGTATAGGGGATCTATGGGGGACCTATGGGGGGCTCTATAGGGGATCTATGGGGGGCTCTGTGTAGGGGACCTATAGGGGCCACGGGGGGCTCTGTATAGGGGATCTATAGGGGGCCATGGGGGGCTCTGTATGGGGGATCCATAGGGGGCCATGGGGGCTCTGTGTAGGGGATCTATGGGGGGCTCTGTGTCGGGACCCACAGGGGGCCATGGGGGGCTCTGTATAGGGGATCTATGGGGGGCTTTGTTTCAGGGTCCATAGGGGATCCATGGGGGGGCTCTGTATAGGGGATCTATAGGGAATCCATAGTGGGCCATGGGGGCTCTGTGTTGGGGTCCATGGGGGGTCTGTGTTGGGGTCCATGGGGGGTCTGTATGGGGTCTATGGGGCTCTGTGTTGGGGTCCATGGGGGGTCTGTGTTGGGGTCTGTGTTGGGGTCCATGGGGGGTGTCTGTGTTGGGGTCCATGGGGGGTCTGTGTTGGGGTCTGTGTTGGGGTCCATGGGGGGTCCATGGGGGGTCTGTATGTGGGGTCCATGGGGGTCTGTGTTGGGGTCTGTGTTGGGGTCCATGGGGGGTCTGTGTTGGGGTCCATGGGGGGCCTGTATGGGGTCCATGGGGGGTGTCTGTGTTGGGGTCTATGGGGGTCTGTGTTGGGGTCCATGGGGGGTCTGTGTTGGGGTCTGTATGGGGTCCATGGGGGGTCTGTGTTGGGGTCCATGGGGGGTCTGTGTTGGGGTCTGTATGGGGTCCATGGGGGGTGTGTGTTGGGGTCCATGGGGGGTCTGTGGTGGGGTCTGTATGGGGTCCATGGGGGGTCTGTGTTGGGGTCCATGGGGGGTCTGTGTTGGGGTCTGTATGGGGTCCATGGGGGGTCTGTGTTGGGGTCCATGGGGGGTCTGTGTTGGGGTCCATGGGGGGCTCTGTGTTGGGGTCCATGGGGGGTCTGTGTTGGGGTCTGTGTTGGGGTCCATGGGGGGTCTGTGTTGGGGTCTGTGTTGGGGTCCATGGGGGCTCTGTGTTGGGGTCCATGGGGGGTCTGTGTTGGGGTCTGTGTTGGGGTCCATGGGGGGTGTCTGTGTTGGGGTCCATGGGGGGTCTGTGTTGGGGTCTGTGTTGGGGTCCATGGGGGGTGTCTGTGTTGGGGTCCATGGGGGGTCTGTGTTGGGGTCTGTGTTGGGGTCCATGGGGGGTGTCTGTGTTGGGGTCCATGGGGGGTCTGTATGTGGGGTCCATGGGGGGTCTGTGTTGGGGTCTGTGTTGGGGTCCATGGGGTGTCTGTGTTGGGGTCTGTGTTGGGGTCCATGGGGGGTCTGTATGGGGTCCATGGGGGGTCTGTATGGGGGGTCCATGGGGGGTCTGTGTTGGGGTCCATGGGGGGTCTGTGTTGGGGTCCATGGGGGGGTCTGTGTTGGGGTCTGTATGGGGTCCATGGGGTGTCTGTATGGGGTCCATGGGGGGTCTGTGTTGGGGTCTGTATGGGGTCCATGGGGGTCTGTATGGGGGTGTCCATGGGGGGTCTGTATGTGGGGTCCATGGGGGGTGTCTGTATGGGGTCCATGGGGGGTCTGTATGGGGGTGTCCATGGGGGGTCTCTATGGGGTCCATGGGGGGTCTGTATGGGGGTCTCTATGGGGTGTCTGTATGGGGGTCTCCATACCGGTCCCCATTACCAGCCCCACCCCCACAGGTGACTATGAGGTGTCAGTGAAGTTCAATGAGGAGCACGTCCCCGAGAGCCCGTTCGTGGTGACGGCAGCAGCTCCATGTGAGGCCTCCAGGCTCCTGTCTGTTTGTAGCCTTCAGGTGAGGCACCCCAGAAACCCCCGGGGGCAGCACCGGCAACGGGGGGGGGGGGGGTGGGGATAGAGGGGGGGGTTAGGGGGCGATGGAGCCAGATAGGGGGGGGTTAGGGGGCAATGGAGCCAGATAGGGAGGTTTAGGGGGGTCCAAGGGGGATATGGAGCTGTACAGGGGGGTCTAAGGGGGATAATGGAGCTGTACAGGGGGGTCTAAGGGGGATATGGAGCTGTACAGGGGGGTCTAAGGGGGATAATGGAGCTGTACAGGGGGGTCTAAGGGGGATAATGGAGCTGTACAGGGGGGTCTAAGGGGGATATGGAGCTGTACAGGGGGTCTAAGGGGGATATGGAGCTGTACAGGGGGGTCTAAGGGGGATATGGAGCTGTACAGGGGGGTCTAAGGGGGATATGGAGCTGTACAGGGGGGTCTAAGGGGGATAATGGAGCCAAATAAGGACACTTAAGGGGATATGGAGCCAAATAGGGGGGTCTAAGTGAGACAATGGAGCCAAATAGGGGGGTCTAAGTGAGACAATGGAGCCAAATAGGGGGGTCTAAGTGAGACAATGGAGCCAAATAGGGGGGTCTAAATGAGACAATGGAGCCAAATAGGGGGGTCTAAGTGAGACAATGGAGCCAGATAGGGAGGTTTAGGGGGTCCAAGGGGGATATGGAGCTGTACAGGGGGGTCTAAGGGGGATATGGAGCTGTACAGGGGGGTCTAAGGGGGATAATGGAGCTGTACAGGGGGGTCTAAGGGGGATATGGAGCTGTACAGGGGGGTCTAAGGGGGATAATGGAGCTGTACAGGGGGGTCTAAGGGGGATATGGAGCTGTACAGGGGGGTCCAAGGGGGATATGGAGCTGTACAGGGGGGTCTAAGGGGGATAATGGAGCTGTACAGGGGGGTCTAAGGGGGATATGGAGCTGTACAGGGGGGTCTAAGGGGGATAATGGAGCTGTACAGGGGGGTCCAAGGGGGATATGGAGCTGTACAGGGGGGTCTAAGGGTGATAATGGAGCTGCACAGGGGGGTCTAAGGGGGATAATGGAGCCAAATAAGGACACTTAAGGGGATATGGAGCCAAATAGGGGGGTCTAAGTGAGACAATGGAGCCAAATAGGGGGGTCTAAGTGAGACAATGGAGCCAAATAGGGGGGTTTAGGGGGGGCCCAAGGGAGATACGAAGCTGTATTAGGGGCATTTAAGGGGATATGGAGCCGTTCGGGGGCTCTAACAGGGATATGGAGCCAGATAGGGGAGTCTAAGGGGGACAATGGAGCCAAGTAGGGGAGTTTAGGGGGGTCCAAGGGGGATATGGAGCTGTATAGGAGGGTCTGAGGGGGACAATGGAGCCAAATAATAGGGGGGTTTAGGGGGATATGGAGCCTATAGGAGGATTTAGGATGGGTCTCAGGGGGATAATGGAGCCACATAGAGGGGTTCAGGGGGCTCAAGGGGCTCTTAGGGGGATATGGAGCTATATAGGGGGGTCTCAGGGGGTATGGGGGGTAGTGGAGCCATATAGAGGGGTTCAAGGGGGAGCCCCACAGCAGGGTTAGGGGGGTCTCTAGGGCACAAGACAGCTCCAGCAGGGACTTCAGTGGGGTTTGGGGTACCCTTAGGGTCAGCATCGCCCCATAGTGGGGTGTGGGGCACAGCAGAGCCTCAGGCAGGTCCAGGGGGGCTGCAGTTGGTTTTGGGGTCCCCGCGCTGGCCAAGCTGCCCCCCCCCAAACCGAGGGGGTCTGTGGGGGTTTCTCTTGTGCCTCTTTTAAAGGCTATTAACAGCCCCCCCCCCACTTGGGGGTCACCAGGGGCTGGAGGGGCTTTAACGGGAGTGAGCGGCCCCCCCAAACCCCCCTGCACCCCCAAAGCAGGGCCGGGGTCCCCACTCACTCCCGTTAAACCCCCCACCCCCATCAGGTAAGTGGCAATGGGGGGATCCTGACCCCCCCAAACCCGGTTCAGTTCCCCCCTCCCTGGCTTCGGCTTTGGGGGTGTCACTCATTTGCACCCAGGTTTTGGGGTGCAGCCCCCCCAGTCCTTGGGGGGTGGGGGGGGGGGTTAAACCCCTTTAAGCTGGGGTTTGATGCGGGGGGGGGGGGGTGGGGCAATGCTGGGCTCTATCCCCTCCCCCCGCTTTGGGGGTGCCCCCCCTCGGTTTGTGGGTGCCCCCCCCAGGTTTGGGGCTCCCCCCGTTTTGGGGGTGCCCCCCCCCAGGTTTGGGGATGCTCCCCCCACTTTGTGGGTGCCCCCCCCAGGTTTGGGGCTCCCCCCGGTTTTGGGGCTCCCCCCGGTTTTGGGGGTGCCCCCCCCGTTTTGGGGGTGCCCCCCCCGGGTTTGGGGCTCCCCCCCGTTTTGGGGGTGCCCCCCCCGTTTTGGGGGTGCCCCCCCGGGTTTGGGGCTCCCCCCGGTTTTGGGGGTGCCCCCCCCGTTTTGGGGGTGTCCCCCCCGTTTTGTGGGTGCCCCCCCCGGGTTTGGGGCTCCCCCCGGTTTTGGGGGTGCCCCCCCCGTTTTGGGGGTGTCCCCCCCGTTTTGTGGGTGCCCCCCCCGGGTTTGGGGCTCCCCCCCGGTTTTGGGGGTGCCCCCCCCGTTTTGGGGGTGCCCCCCCCGTTTTGGGGGTGCCCCCCCCCCTCTGACGGTCTCTGCCCCCCCAGGAGTCAGGGCTCAAGGTTCACCAACCTGCCTCCTTCGCCGTGAGCCTCAATGGGGCCCGGGGGGTGTTGGATGCCAAAGTGCACAGCCCCTCGGGGGCGCTGGAGCAGTGTCACATCACTGAGGTCACTGAAGGTGAGCCCCCCCCCCCCTGCGCCTGCAATGGGCTCACCCGAGCCCCTCTGCCCCCCCCCCCGGGGCTCAACCACTGCTGCCTCCTGCAGGGGGGGACTGGTCCCTATGGGTTGGGTTCTGTCCATGCTGTACAAGGGGGATTTTGGGGTCCCCACACAGTTCAGGGGCTCCCTAAAGTGACCTGGTCTGGGGGTGCCCGGTGGGGGTTGGGTTCATTGATGGTTATGGGGCCCATGGATGGCTATGGGGTCCCCTGACCCCATTGCCCCCCCAGATAAGTATGGGGTGGGGTTCATCCTGCAGGTCCATTGGTGTCTATGGGTCCCATTGGTGTCTATGGGTCCCACTGATGTCCATGGGTCCCTGACCCCCATGTCCCCCCAGACGAGTACGCCGTGAGGTTCATCCCACGGGTCCCATTGCTGTCTGTGGGTCCCACTGCTGTCTATGGGTCCCATTGGTGTCTATGGGTCCTATTGGTGTCTATGGGTCCCATTGACATCTATGGGTCCCTGACCCCCATGTCCCCCCCAGACAAGTACATGGTGCGGTTCATCCCGTGGGTCCCATTGCTGTCTATGGGTCCCATTGGTGTCTATGGGTCCCTGACCCCCATGTCCCCCCAGACAAGTACACAGTGCAGTTCATCCCACGGGTCCCATTGGTGTCTATGGGTCCCATTGGTGTCTATGGGTCCCATTGGTGTCTATGGGTCCCTGACCCCCATGTCCCCCCCAGACAAGTAGGCTGTGCGGTTCATCCCACGGGTCCCATTGGTGTCTATGGGTCCCATTGACATCTATGGGTCCCTGACCCCCATGTCCCCCCAGACAAGTACGCCGTGAGGTTCATCCCACGGGTCCCATTGCTGTCTGTGGGTCCCATTGGTGTCTATGGGTCCCATTGGTGTCTATGTGTCCCATTGACATCTATGGGTCCCTGACCCCCATGTCCCCCCCAGACAAGTACACAGTGCAGTTCATCCCACGGGTCCCATTGGTGTCTATGGGTCCCATTGGTGTCTATGGGTCCCTGACCCCCATGTCCCCCCAGACAAGTACGCCGTGAGGTTCATCCCACAGGTCCCATTGGTGTCTATGGGTCCCATTGGTGTCTATGGGTCCCATTGGTGTCTATGGGTCCCTGACCCCCATGTCCCCCCCAGACAAGTACGCCGTGAGGTTCATCCCACGGGTCCCATTGGTGTCTATGGGTCCCACTGCTGTCTATGGGTCCCATTGGTGTCTATGGGTCCCATTGGTGTCTATGGGTCCCTGACCCCCATGTCCCCCCAGACAAGTACGCCGTGAGGTTCATCCCACGGGTCCCATTGGTGTCTATGGGTCCCATTGGTGTCTATGGGTCCCATTGGTGTCTATGGGTCCCTGACCCCCATGTCCCCCCAGACAAGTACACAGTGCAGTTCATCCCACGGGTCCCATTGGTGTCTATGGGTCCCATTGCTGTCTATGGGTCCCTGACCCCCATGTCCCCCCAGACGAGTACACAGTGCAGTTCATCCCACGGGTCCCATTGGTGTCTATGGGTCCCATTGGTGTCTATGGGTCCCTGACCCCCATGTCCCCCCCAGACAAGTACACAGTGCAGTTCATCCCACGGGTCCCATTGGTGTCTATGGGTCCCATTGGTGTCTATGGGTCCCATTGCTGTCTATGGGTCCCCGACCCCCATGTCCCCCCAGACAAGTACGCTGTGCGGTTCATCCCACGGGTCCCATTGGTGTCTATGGGTCCCATTGCTCTCTATGGGTCCCATTGGTGTCTATGGGTCCCATTGGTGTCTATGGGTCCCATTGGTGTCTATGGGTCCCATTGCTGTCTATGGGTCCCATTGGTGTCTATGGGTCCCATTGGTGTCTATGGGTCCCATTGCTGTCTATGGGTCCCATTGGTGTCTATGTGTCCCATTGATGTCTATGGGTCCCATTGCTGTCTATGGGTCCCTGACCCCCATGTCCCCCCAGACAAGTACGCCGTGAGGTTCATCCCACGGGTCCCATTGCTGTCTATGGGTCCCATTGGTGTCTATGGGTCCCATTGGTGTCTATGGGTCCCATTGCTGTCTATGGGTCCCTGACCCCCATGTCCCCCCAGACAAGTACACAGTGCAGTTCATCCCACGGGTCCCATTGGTGTCTATGGGTCCCATTGCTCTCTATGGGTCCCATTGCTCTCTATGGGTCCCTGACCCCCATATCCCCCCCAGACAAGTACGCCGTGAGGTTCATCCCACGGGAGAACGGCCTCTACTCCATCGATGTCACGTTCGAGGGGTCCCACATCCCTGGGAGCCCCTTCAAGGTGCGCGTGGGGGAACCAGGACAGGCTGGAGACCCAGGGCTAGTGTCTGCCTATGGGCCAGGCCTGGAGGGAGGCACCACAGGTATGGGGTGGGGGGGGTATGGGGTGGGGGGTATGGGGTGGGGGGGTATGGAGCTGGGGGGGGTGTGGGGCTGGGGGGATATGGGGTGGGGGGGGTATGGGGTGGGGGGGATATGGGGTGGGGGGGGTATGGGGTGGGGGGTATGGGGATGGGGGGATATGGGGTGGGGGGGGTATGGGGTGGGGGGGTATGGGGTGGGGGGGGGGTGTGGGGCTGGGGGGATATGGGGTGGGGGGGGGTATGGGGTGAGGGGGTGTATGGGGCTGGAGGGGTATGGGGTGGGGGGTATGGGGATGGGGGGGTATGGGGTGGGGGGTATGGGGATGGGGGGGTACGGGGTGGGGGGGGGTATGGGGTGGGGGGGGTATGGGGTGAGGGGGTGTATGGGGCTGGAGGGGTATGGGGCTGGGGGGGGCATGTGGCTGGGGGGGGGTATGGGGTGAGGGGGTATGGGGCTGGGGGTTGGGTAGTTCAGGATGGGCTGGGGCTGGTGGAGGTGGTTTTGGGGCTATTTCAGGCAGTTTTGGGGCAGTTTGGAGCAGTTTTGGGTCAGTTTGGTTCAGTTTGGTTCAGTTTGGGTCTGTTTGGTTCAGTTTGGGTCAGTTTGGGTCAGTTTGGGTCAGTTTGGTGCAGTTTTGGGTCAGTTTTGGGTCAGTTTGGGTCAGTTTGGGTCAGTTTGGGTCAGTTTGGTTCAGTTTGGTTCAGTTTGGGTCAGTTTGGGTCAGTTTGGGTCAGTTTGGGTCAGTTTGGGTCAGTTTGGTTCAGTTTGGGTCAGTTTGGGTCAGTTTGGTTCAGTTTGGGTCAGTTTTGGGTCAGTTTGGGTCAGTTTTGGGTCAGTTTGGTTCAGTTTTGGGTCAGTTTGGTTCAGTTTGGGTCAGTTTGGTTCAGTTTGGTTCAGTTTGGGTCAGTTTTGGGTCAGTTTGGGTCAGTTTGGGTCAGTTTGGTGCAGTTTGGTGCAGTTTGGGTGAATTTGGTGCAGTTTTAGGGCAGTTTTGGGTCAGTTTGGTTCAGTTTGGTTCAGTTTGGGTCAGTTTGGTTCAGTTTGGTTCAGTTTTGGGTCAGTTTGGTTCAGTTTTGGGTCAGTTTGGGTCAGTTTGGTGCAGTTTTGGGTCAGTTTGGTGCAGTTTGGGTGAGTTTGGTGCAGTTTTAGGGCAGTTTTGGGGCAGTTTGGTGCAGTTTGGTTCAGTTTGGGTGAGTTTGGTGCAGTTTTAGGGCAGTTTTGGGGCAGTTTGGGTCAGTTTGGTTCAGTTTGGGTCAGTTTGGGTCAGTTTTGGGTCGGTTTTGGGTCAGTTTTGGGTCAGTTTGGGTCAGTTTGGTGCCATGTCCCATGTCCCCCCCCAGGCTCCCCGGCAGAGTTCGTGGTGAACACATCCAAGGCAGGTCCCGGTGCTCTTGCCGTGACCATCGAGGGCCCATCCAAGGTGAAGCTGGAGTGCCAGGAGTGTGCCGAGGGTTACCGGGTGTCTTACACCCCCATGGCCCCCGGCAGCTACCTCATTGCCATCAAGTACGGAGGCCCCCACCACATCGTGGGCAGCCCCTTCAAGGCCAAGATCACCGGTAACGGGGGGGGCTGGGGGGCATTGATGGGTGTTGGGGTGCGGGGGGTCAGGGTTGGGGTGTTTGGGGTGGTTTGAGTCAGTTTTAGGTCAGTTTTAGGTCAGTTTTGGCTCAGGTTTGGCTCAGGTTTGGCTCAGGTTTAGCTCAGTTTTGGCTCAGTTTTGGCTCAGTTTTAGCTCAGTTTTGGCTCAGGTTTAGCTCAGTTTTAGCTCAGTTTTAGCTTAGTTTTGGCTCAGGTTTGGCTCAGGTTTAGCTCAGTTTTGGCTCAGTTTTGGCTCAGTTTTAGCTCAGTTTTAGCTCAGTTTTGGCTCAGGTTTGGCTCAGTTTAGGCTCAGTTTTGGCTCAGTTTTAGCTCAGTTTTAGCTCAGTTTTAGCTCAGTTTTAGCTCAGTTTTAGCTCAGTTTTGGCTCAGTTTTAGCTCAGTTTTAGCTCAGGTTTGGCTCAGGTTTGGCTCAGTTTTGGCTCAGTTTTAGCTCAGTTTTAGCTCAGTTTTAGCTCAGTTTTGGCTCAGTTTTAGCTCAGTTTTGGCTCAGTTTTAGCTCAGTTTTGGCTCAGTTTTGGCTCAGTTTTAGCTCAGTTTTAGCTCAGTTTTGGCTCAGTTTTAGCTCAGTTTAGGCTCAGTTTTAGCTCAGTTTCAGCTCAGTTTTAGCTCAGTTTTAGCTCAGTTTTGGCTCAGTTTTGGCTCAGTTTTAGCTCAGTTTTAGCTCAGTTTTAGCTCAGTTTTGGCTCAGTTTTAGCTCAGTTTTAGCTCAGTTTTAGCTCAGTTTTGGCTCAGGTTTAGCTCAGTTTTGGCTCAGTTTTAGCTCAGTTTTAGCTCAGTTTTGGCTCAGTTTTGGCTCAGTTTTGGCTCACTTTTAGCTCAGTTTTAGCTCAGTTTTGGCTCAGTTTTGGCTCAGTTTTAGCTCAGTTTTGGCTCAGTTTTAGCTCAGTTTCAGCTCAGTTTTAGCTCAGTTTTAGCTCAGTTTTGGCTCAGTTTTGGCTCAGTTTTAGCTCAGTTTTAGCTCAGTTTTAGCTCAGTTTTGGCTCAGTTTTAGCTCAGTTTTAGCTCAGTTTTAGCTCAGTTTTGGCTCAGGTTTAGCTCAGTTTTGGCTCAGTTTTAGCTCAGTTTTAGCTCAGTTTTGGCTCAGTTTTGGCTCAGTTTTGGCTCACTTTTAGCTCAGTTTTAGCTCAGTTTTGGCTCAGTTTTGGCTCAGTTTTAGCTCAGTTTTGGCTCAGTTTTGGCTCAGTTTTAGCTCAGTTTCAGCTCAGTTTCAGCTCAGTTTAGGCTCAGTTTAGGCTCAGTTTTAGCTCAGTTTTGGCTCAGTTTTAGCTCAGTTTTGGCTCAGTTTAGGCTCAGTTTTAGCTCAGTTTAGGCTCAGTTTTAGCTCAGTTTCAGCTCAGTTTTAGCTCAGTTTTAGCTCAGTTTTGGCTCAGTTTTAGCTCAGTTTTAGCTCAGTTTTAGCTCAGTTTAGGCTCAGTTTCAGTCCCTCCCCCCCCCAGGTCCTCGCCTCGTGAGCAGCCACAGCCTCCGTGAGAGCTCCTCGGTGATGGTAGATGCCGGTGGGGGGGGCGCAGCCACAGCAGCCGCGGGGGGAGCCCCCCCCGGAGCCATCCCCGTGGCCTCGGATGCCTCACGTGTGGTGGCCAAAGGGCTGGGGCTCAGCAAAGCATTTGTGGGGCAGAAGAACAGCTTCAGTCTGGACTGCAGCCGAGCTGGTGAGGACTGGGGACCACAGTGACCCCCTATGGGGACACCCCCATGGTGACACCCCTATGGTGACACCCCCATAGGGACACCCCTATGGTGACACCCCCATAGTGACACCCCTATGGTGACACCCCCATGGTGACACCCCCATGGTGACACCCCCATAGTGACACCCCTATGGTGACACCCCTATGGTGACACCCCCATAGTGACACCCCTATGGTGACACCCCTATGGTGACACCCCTATGGTGACACCCCCATAGTGACACCCCCATGGTGACACCCCTATGGTGACACCCCCATAGTGACCCCCCCATGGTGACACCCCTATGGTGACACCCCCATAGTGACCCCCCCATGGTGACACCCCTATGGTGACACCCCCATAGTGACACCCCCATAGTGACACCCCTATGGTGACACCCCTATGGTGACACCCCCATGGTGACACCCCCATGGTGACACCCCTATGGTGACACCCCCATAGTGACCCCCCCATGGTGACACCCTATGGGGACACCCCCATAGTGACCCCCCCATGGTGACACCCCCATGGTGACACCCCTATGGTGACACCCCCATAGTGACCCCCCCATGGTGACACCCCCATAGTGATCCCCCCCAGTGACCCCCCCTCATTGACGCCCCCATTCCCTAGGCAACAAGATGCTGCTGGTGGGGGTGGGATCCCCCCTCCCCCATTGCCCCCCCATTGACCCCCCCATTGAGCCGCCCCATTGCCCCCCACACTGACACCCCCCATTGACACCCCTGTTCCCTAGGCAACCAGATCCTGCTTGGGGGGGTGGTACCCCCCTCATCACCCCCCCATTGACCCTCCCCATTGACCTCCCCATTGACCCCCCCCCCCCGTTCCCTAGGTAACCAGATGCTGCTGGTGGGGGTGGGGTGGGATACCCCCCCATTGACCCCCCCACTCCCCCCCCATTGACACACACCCCCCCCCATTGACCCCCCCCATTGACCCCCCGTTCCCCAGGTAACCAGATGCTGCTGGTGGGGGTGGGGTGGGATCTCCCCCATTGCCCCCCCCCCATTGACCCCCCCACTGACCCCCCCCCCGTTCCCTAGGTAACCAGATGCTGATGGTGGGGGTGGGGTGGAACCCCCCCCATTGCCCCCCCCCCCATTGACCCCCCCCCATTGACCCCCCATTTCCCAGGTAACCAGATGCTGCTGGTGGGGGTAGGATCCCCCCATTCCCCCCCTATTGACCGCCCCCATTGACCCCCCCCCCCGTTCCCTCGGTAACCTGATGCTGATGGTGGGGGTGGGGTGGAACCCCCCCCATTGCCCCCCCCCCACTGACCCCCCCCCGTTCCCTAGGTAACCAGATGCTGATGGTGGGGGTGGGGTGGAACCCCCCCCATTGCCCCCCCCCCATTGACCCCCCCCATTGACCCCCCGTTCCCTAGGTAACCAGATGCTGCTGGTGGGGGTAGGATCCCCCCATTCCCCCCCCATTGACCCCCCCACTGACCCCCCCCCCCGTTTCCCAGGTAACCAGATGCTGATGGTGGGGGTGGGTGGTACCCCCCTCACTGACCCCCCCCCCCGTTCCCTAGGTAACCAGATGCTGCTGGTGGGGGTGCAGGGCCCCCGCTGCCCCTGCGAGGAGCTGGTTGTGAAGCACCTTGGGAACCAGCTGTACAGTGTCAGTTACACCCTACGGGAGCGCGGAGACCACGTCCTGGTCATCAAGTGGGGAGACCAGCACGTCCCCAACAGCCCCTTCCGGGTCACTGTGCCCTAGGGGGGCCCCACAGCCCCCCCCGACCCACGCTGGGACCCACACACCCCTGGGGGGGGGGGTGAGACCCTCAGTGGGACCCACAGACCCGGTACAGGACACACAGACCTGGTACAGGACCCACAGACCCAATATAGGACCCACTATGGGACCCACAGACCCGGTACAGGACCCACAGACCCGGTACAGGACCCACAGACCCGGTACAGGACACACAGACCCACAGTGGGACCCACAGACCTGGTACAGGACACACAGACCTGGTACAGGACCCACAGACCTACAATGGGACCCACAGACCCTCTATGGGACCCACAGACCCAATATAGGACCCACTATGGGACCCACAGACCCAATATAGGACCCACAAACCCACTATGGGACCCACAGACCCAATATAGGACCCACTATGGGACCCACAGACCCTCTATGGGACCCACAGACCCAATATAGGACCCACTATGGGACCCACAGACCCACTATGGGACCCACAGACCCAATATAGGACCCAGAATGGGACCCCCAGACCCACTATGGGACCCACAGACCCAATATAGGACCCAGAATGGGACCCACAGACCCACTATGGGACCCACAGACCCAATATAGGACCCAGAATGGGACCCACAGACCCTCTATGGGACCCACAGACCCAATATAGGACCCACTATGGGACCCACAGACCCACTATGGGACCCCCAGACCTACAGTGGGACCCCCAGACCCACTATGGGACCCACAGACCCAATATAGGACCCAGAATGGGACCCACAGACCTACAATGGGACCCACAGACCCTCTATGGGACCCACAGACCCAATATAGGACCCAGAATGGGACCCACAGACCCACTATGGGACCCACAGACCCAATATAGGACCCAGAATGGGACCCACAGACCCTCTATGGGACCCACAGACCCAATATAGGACCCACTATGGGACCCACAGACCCACTATGGGACCCCCAGACCTACAGTGGGACCCCCAGACCCACTATGGGACTTACAGACCCAATATAGGACCCACAAACCCACTATGGGACCCACAGACCCAATATAGGACCCAGAATGGGACCCACAGACTTGCTATGGGACCCACAGACCTTCTATGGGACCCACAAACCCACTATGGGACACACAGACCCACTATGGGGGTCCGAGACCCACTATGAGGACCCCCAGACCCCCTTTGGGCTGACACAGCCTCACTTTGGGGACCCCCCCCCCCCCCCACCTTGATGCTCCCACCCCAGGGTCCTGCTTTGGGCCCCACCACTGCCACCCCTCCCCCACCACCCCCTGCCACTTCCCCTCCCCCCCCTCCCCCCCCCACATTTTACCCCCTGCCCCTCCCCCCATCTCTTTTTTTGGTTATTTTATTGGGATTTTGTATCAGCCCCTCCCCCCCCCCAATAAACTCATTCTGCTTCAGCCGCCTCCTATAGGGTGGGGACATGGGGGGGCTATAGGGGGGTGGGGCTATAGGGGCAAGGGGGGATATGGGGGGGCTATGGGGCAAGGGGGGGCTACGGGGGGGGGGGGGGAGACACGTGCATGAAGATGGATGGGGGCATATGGGGGGTTATATAGGGGACAACACATATGGGGGGATGGGAGGGGTGTATGGGGATGGGTGAGACCCCTATGGGGGGGCACCTATAGATGGGGCTGCTCTGGGGGTCTCCCATCTATGGGGGACTCCCCCCATATGGGGCTGAGATAGAGACTGCGCGTGCGCCATTGCCCATAGATGGACCTATGCAAATAAGGCCCCGCCCACACGGGGGGCGGTGCCATGCAAATGAGACGAGTGACGTCATAGACGCCGTGCATTGAGCCGCACACCAACCCCTCCCCTCTGCGCATGCGTCCGTTTCTGTCTCTCTCCTGATTGGCTCCTGCCGCTCCAGGGGGAGGTCCCTACCGGTCTATAGCCCCTGTATCTATAGAGACAACAACACCCTATAGCCCCCTATTTACATACAGCACCCTGTAACCCCCTGTATCTATAGATACAACAGCCTATAGCCCCCTATATACATACACCACCCTATAGCCCCCTATATCTATACATACACCACCTTATAGCCCCTATATATATACATACACCACCCTATAACCCCCTATATCTATAGATACAACACCCTATAGCCCCCAGTATCTATAGAGACAACACCTATAGCCCCCTATGTACCTACAACACCCTATAACCCCCCTATGTCTATAGGTTCACCACCCTATAACCCCTATATCTATACGTACACCCTATACCCCCCGTACCCCCCCACGCGGCTCCGGCACCGAGCGGGTCCTCCAGCAGCGGCCAGAGCGCCGCCGGAAGTGGCGCCGGGCGCGGGGGCGTGACCGGAAGCCGGGGGGCGGGGACGCTATATAAGCCGTGCGCAGGCGCCGCCGGCCTCTCTTTGGAGCTGGGTGAGGTTCGGGCCGCGCTGCGCCGGGTGGGGGGAGGGGAGCGGGGCCTGGTCACGTGGGGGTCCGGGGGGTCACGTGGGGGTCCGGGGGGTCACGTGGGGATCCGGGGGGGTCATGGAGGGGTCACGGGGGGGTCCCCATCCCCCCCCAACCCCTCCCGTTCTCCCGCAGGTCCCGGAGCCGCCATGGGCCGCCGCCCGGCGCGATGGTGAGGAGTGTGACGTCAGCGGGGCGTGGTGACGTCAGCGGGGGCGTGGTGACGTCAAGGGGGCGTGGTGACGTCAAGGGGGGGGGGGTGTTTGGGGTCCCCCCGTTCACCATCACCCCTCCCCCCACAGCTACAGGTACTGCAAGAACAAACCGTACCCCAAGTCCCGGTTCTGCAGAGGGGTCCCCGGTGAGTCCCGGACCCCATTGAACCCCCATTGATCACACCCCATTGATCACACCCCATTGACCCCCCCATTGACCCCCCCATTGACCCCCCCATTGATCCCACCCCATTGATCCCACCCCATTGATCACACCCCATTGACCCCCCCATTGACCCCCCCATTGATCCCACCCCATTGACCCCCCCATTGATCCCACCCCATTGATCCCACCCCATTGATCACACCCCATTGACCCCCCCATTGATCCCACCCCATTGACCCCCCCATTGATCCCACCCCATTGATCCCACCCCATTGATCACACCCCATTGATCCCACCCCATTGATCACACCCCATTGACCCCCCCATTGATCCCACCCCATTGATCCCCCCATTGATCCCCCCATTGATCCCACCCCATTGACCCCCCCATTGATCCCCCCATTGATCACACCCCATTGATCCCCCCATTGATCCCACCCCATTGACCCCCCCATTGACCCCCCCATTGATCACACCCCATTGATCCCCCCATTGATCCCACCCCATTGACCCCCCCATTGATCACACCCCATTGATCCCCCCATTGATCCCCCCATTGATCCCACCCCATTGATCCCACCCCATTGACCCCCCATTGATCCCACCCCATTGACCCCCCCATTGATCCCACCCCATTGACCCCCCCATTGACCCCCCCATTGATCCCACCCCATTGACCCCCCCATTGATCCCCCCATTGATCCCACCCCATTGACCCCCCCATTGATCCCCCCATTGATCCCACCCCATTGATCCCCCCATTGATCCCCCCCATTGATCCATCCCCATTTATCCCCCCCATTGATCCCTCCCCATTGATCCTCTCTCTGTTTATCCCCTCCCCATTGATCTGCCCCATCGATCCCCTCCCCATCAATCCCCCCCATTGACCCCTTCCCATTGATCTGCCCCATTGATCCCCCCCATTGACCCCTCCCCATTGATCCCTCCCATTGATCCCCCCCATTGACCCCACCCCATTCATCCCCCCCATTGATCCCTCCCCATCGATCCCCTCCCCATTGATCCCCCCCATTGACCCCTCCCCATTGACCCCTCCCCATTGACCCCCCCCATTGACCCCATCCCCCCACAGACCCCAAGATCCGCATCTTCGACCTGGGCCGCAAGAAGGCCAAGGTGGACGAGTTCCCCCTATGCGGCCACATGGTGTCGGATGAGTACGAGCAGCTCAGCTCCGAAGGTGGGGCCGGGTCCATGGGGGGGGGGGGTCTGTGGGGGGGTCTATGGGGGGTTTGGGGGGGTCTATGGGGGGGTTTGGGGGGGTCTATGGGGGGTTTGGGGGGGTCTATGGGGGGGTTTGGGGGGGGTCTATGGGGGGTTTTGGGGGGGTCTATGGGGGGGTTTGGGGGGGTCTATGGGGGGTTTGGGGGGGGTCTATGGGGGGTTTGGGGGGGGGTCTATGGGGGGGTCTATGGGGTCTATGGGGGGGTTTTGGGGGGGGTCTGTGGGGGGGTTTGGGGGGGTCTAAGGGGGGTTTGGGGGGGGTCTTTGGGGGGGGGTCTATGGGGGGGTTTGGGGGGGGGTCTATGGGGGGGTTTGAGCTGGTCTATGGGGGGTTTGGGGGGGTCTATGGGGGGGTTTGGTGGGGTCTATGGGGGGGTTTGGGGGGGGTCTATGGGGGGTTTGGGGGGGTCTATGGGGGGTTTGGGGGGGGTCTATGGGGTGAGCATTGGGGTGACCCCCCCATGGTGTCCGTGTCCCCCCCCCCCAGCGCTGGAGGCCGCTCGTATCTGTGCCAACAAGTACATGGTGAAGAGCTGCGGCAAGGACGGGTTCCACATCCGCGTGCGGCTGCACCCGTTCCATGTCATCCGCATCAACAAGATGCTGTCGTGTGCGGGGGCCGACAGGTCAGGACCCCCCCCCCCCAAAACCCGGGGTGTGCTCTGGGGCCTCCATAGCCACCCCATAGGGAGCTCAGTGCTCCCCCAATAGCGACCCCCCCCCCCCCCCAACCCGGGGTGTGCTCTGGGGCCTCCATAGCCACCCCATAGGGAGCTCAGTGCGACCCCCCCCCCCCAACCCAGGGTGTGCTCTGGGGCCTCCATAGCCACCCCATGGGATGGGATGGATCCACCCCCCCCCCCATTCTGCCCCCAGTTTTGGGGTGTTTCTGCACCAAGACATGGGGGGGGGGTGTTTTCTTGCTGGGGTGTGACTGGATCCCGGGGGGGGGCGGGTGGCTTTGGGATGCAAACCCCATTGGCTGCCTTGGAATATGGGGTTCCCCCTGTCTCCCTATGGGGGGTACCCACTAGGATCTAGGGGTGCTTCTGCCCCCCCACCCCCCCCGCAGCTAATTAAGCCGGCCGTGACCCCCCCCCTCAATGGGGTCCCGGCGTGCAATGGCTGCGCACAGCACCCCCCCGGCTGTGTAGGGCGCCCCACTGCCCCCCCCCAGTGGGGTGCTCCAAGGGGCCGGGGGCACAACCCTTCCCCTCCCTCCCTCTATGGGGCTGGGTGTGGGGTGCCCCCCCCCCTCACCCCCCATAACCCCCCCCCCAGGCTGCAGACCGGGATGCGTGGGGCCTTCGGGAAGCCGCAGGGGACGGTCGCTCGGGTGCACATCGGTCAGGTCATCATGTCCATCCGCACCAAGGCACAGAACAAGGAGCATGTGGTGGAGGCTCTGAGAAGAGCCAAGTTCAAGTTCCCTGGGAGGCAGAAGGTACCGGAGCTGGGGGGGGGGCTGCTCTGAGGGGGGGGGCTGCCATAGGATGTGCTGTGGTGTCTTCCATATGGTGGTCCCTATACGGTGATGTGCCCTATAGGATGGGGTTCCCCGTGGGATGTCCCCCATGGTGCCCCCTATATGGCGTTCCCTATGCCATGGTGTTCCCCATAGGATGGTGTTCTCTATAGGATGGTGTTCCCCATAGGATGGTGTTCTCTATAGGATGGCGTTCCCTATGCCATGGTGTTCCCATAGGATGGTGTTCTCTATAGGATGGCGTTCCCTATGCCATGGTGTTCCCCATAGGATGGTGTTCTCTATAGGATGGCGTTCCCTATGCCATGGTGTTCCCCATAGGATGGTGTTCTCTATAGGATGGCGTTCCCTATGCCATGGTGTTCCCCATAGGATGGTGTTCCCTATGCCATGGTGTTCCCCATAGGATGCTGTTCCCCATGGAGTGTCCTCCAGGTTGTCCCATGGTGTCCCCTGTACCATGATGTTCCCCACAGGATGTCCCTGTGCACTGGAGGCACATCCCATGGGGTGAAGGGGGGGGGGGTTCTGGGCTGTCCCTGACCCCTCCCCCCCCCCAGATCCACATCTCCACGAAGGGGGGGGTGGGGGGGGGCTCTGGGATGTCCCTGACCCCCCTCCCCCCCCCGTTCCCCTCCCCCCCAGATCCACATCTCCAAGAAGTGGGGGGGGTTCTGGGGTATCCCTGACCCCCCCTCCCCCCCCCCGTTCCCCTCCCCCCCCCAGATCCACATCTCCAAGAAGTGGGGGGGGCTCTGGGGTATCCCTGACCCCCCCTCCCCCCCCCGTTCCCCTCCCCCCAGATCCACATCTCCAAGAAGTGGGGGGGGTTCTGGGGTATCCCTGACCCCCCCTCCCCCCCCCCCGTTCCCCTCCCCCCCCCAGATCCACATCTCCAAGAAATGGGGGTTCACCAAGTTTAACGCTGACGCCTTCGAGGAGATGGTTGCCCAGAAACGTCTGATCCCCGACGGCTGCGGAGTCAAGTACGTCCCGTGCCGGGGGCCGCTGGACCGCTGGAGGGCTCTGCACGCTGCCTGACCCCCCCCCCACCGACGGCAGCGTTGGGTCCTCCCGGCTGCCGGTACCGCCAGGGGGCGCCCCCACGGGTGGTACGGTCCGTGCTGCTCACAGCGCCCCCTGGAGGGGGGAGGACTTGGGGGGCACAATAAAGGTGTGTACCCCTCCCCCACTGCATTGGTCAGTTCTTAAGGGGGGAGGGGTTTGTGCCCCCCCCCCCCCCCCCCCCCCCCCATGGATGAGGCTGCACAATTGGGGTGAAATGAGTAAAAATGAGGCTTCGCTTTATTCCCAACGCGGCCCCTCCCCCCCCGGGGCGGTACGGACAGGGTGGGGGCAGGGCAGGACACGGGGGGGGGGAGGGGCAGCACGTCGGGTTTGGGGGGGGGGGATGGGGGGGGGGGGGGGAGGGTGACGTCACCGCGGGGGGGCTATAAAAAAAACTATAAAAAACCCAAAACTTCACATTCACAGACGATGATGGGGGGGGGGGGAGGGGCGCTCGGCCCCCATTGTGCTTAGGGGAGGCCCCATCACGTGACGGGAGAGGTTGGGGGGAGGGGCAGTAGCACCAAGAACGCGGGGGGGGGTTCCCCCCGCAGCACAATGGGGGGAGGGGGGGGGGGGGTTCCCCTCCCCCACCCCCCTCACACGGTGGTGACGGAGAGGAGGGGGCTCCCCCCTCCCCCCCCCGCGCCCCCCTCCCCCCTCGCGAGCATCTCCTGGATCGTGACCCAGTTATCGAGGATGCGGCGGCTCCGTTTCCGTGGCCCCGGCGGGGGGGAGGGGCGGCCCCGGGGGGGGGGGGAGGGGCCGGCGGCTCCGGAGCTCCCGGTACCGGAGCCTCGGTCCGGCCCTGCAGGAGCAGCTCCCGGCGCCGCCGCTGCTCCCGGGCCCGAGCCAGGTGCTGCTTGCGCTGCTCGCGGCTCCAGTACCGGCCGGTCTTGAGCTCACTTCGGGCGTCGTCGTCGGTGGTGGAGCCGCCTCGTTCCTCCAGGATCTTAATGGCCCGAGCCTTGAGCAGCCGGTCCCGGCCCGGCCGCTTGCCCCGGGACCCCCCCCCCTCTGCCGGTCCCGGTGCCCGGTGCCCCCCACGGCCGCGGTGGGGGGGGGGGACCCCCGGCAGCTCTCGCCGGTGTTGTAGGCGCTGGTGCTGTCGCGCTCCGGAGCCTCGGAGATGTCCGCGAGGCCTCGTTCCCGGAGCCGCTCTGCAGCCTGAGCCCGGAGCAGCTGCCGGCACCGGAGCTCCAGCAGCCGCAGCTCCTCCCCGAGCAGAGCCAGCTCCGCGCCCCCCCCCGGCCCCCGCCGGCCCCCCCGGAGCTGCCGGTACCGGCGGAGATCGGACGGGACCGGAGCCGCTGTGGGGACACCGGGTCCGGGTCCTGCCCCCGACCCTGCTCTGGAACCGGGCGTGAAACCGGAACCGGCTCCGGTTCTACCGGGTCCTGCCGCTGACCCCGCTATGGAGCCGGGGGTGAAACCGGAACCGGCCCCGGTTCTACCGGATCCCGCTCCGGGTCCTGCCGCTGACCCCGCTCTGGAACCGGCTGTGAATCCGGTTCTACCGGATCCCGCTCCGGTTCTCGCCGCGGGGCCGCGGGGGCTGCCCCCGGTACCGGTTCCAGGCCTCGCCGCTGGGGGGCGCCTCGGTGCCGGCCTCGGGGGGGTCCCGTCCCCCTCCTCCCCCCGGGGGTCGTGCTCGGAGCTCTCCTCGTTCCGGGTGCTCTCGTCCGTGCGTCCCACGCCGCTGTCAGGCTCCGCCCCCCGAGCGCAGGGAGGGGCGGGGCTGGGGGGCTGCGGGGGGGGGGGGGGGGAGTCACCGGGACCCCCACATTGCCCTCCCCCCCCCCCCCCCGGGCCATCCGCATCCCGTTAACCCCCACCCGGCCCCCCCCGGTTCCATGTGCCCCCCCCCCCCCCCCATGGGGCTGTTACCCCCTCTTTACCCCTCCCCATCTCCCCCTCTGCCCCCCCCCCCGGTTCCATGTGCCCCCCCCCCATGGGGCTGTTACCCCCTCTTTACCCCTCCCCATCTCCCCCTCTGCCCCCCCCCCCCCCGGTTCATGTGCCCCCCCCCCATGGGGCTGTTACCCCCTCTTTACCCCTCCCCATCTCCCCCTCTGCCCCCCCCCCCGGTTCATGTGCCCCCCCCCCCCCATGGGGCTGTTACCCCCTCTTTACCCCTCCCCATCTCCCTCTCTGCCCCCCCCCCCCCATGGGGCTGTTACCCCCTCTTTACCCCTCCCCATCTCCCCCTCTGCCCCCCCCCCGGTTCCATGTCCCCCCCCCGGTACCTGTCCCGTTGGGCTCCAGCCCCGGCGCTGCCGAGCGGCCCCATCCTCATCGGAGCCGAAGTCATCGAGGAAATCCTCACGGTCACTGTCCTTCCAGCGCTGCAGCAGTGGGGTCAGCACCACAGACACCCCATAGACCCCCCTATAGACCCCCCCATAGACCCCTCCACAGACCCCCTACAGACCCCCCATAGAGACCCTCAATAGACCCCCTACTATAGGCCCCCTACAGACCCCCCCATAGACCCCCAATAGATCCCCTACAGACCCCTCTATAGACTCCCCCATAGACCCCCCAATAGAACCCCTACAGACCCCCAATATAGACCCTCAATAGACCCTCTACAGACACCACCATAGACCCAGTACAAACCCCCCATAGACCCCCTACAGACCCCCCCATAGACTCCCTCATAGACCCCCAATAGACCCCCTACTGACCCCCCCCACAGACACCCCTAGACTCCCCCATAGATCCCCAACAGACCCCCCTACAGACTCCCCTATAGATCCCCCATAGACCCCCAATAGATCCGCTACAGACCCCCCATAGCCCCCCCCCCAGACCCCCCCAGCCCATACCTGGCTCTCAGGCCGGGCCAGCAGCAGGGAGATGTTGGTTTGCTGCTCCCGGGTCAGGAAGGCCACAGCCTCCTCCCGGTCCTGCACCTCCACCCCATTGATCTGGGGGGGGGGTTCATAGTGATCAATGGGGCCAATGCCCCCCCCCATACACCCCAATGGGTGCTGCACCCCCAAACCCCACCTGGATGATGCGGTCGCCCTCTCGGATGCGCCCGTCCTTGGCCGCGATGCTGTTGGGGTTCACCTGGGGGGGGACACAAATGGGGGGTCAGCACCTTCTGTGCCCCCCCAAACCCTCCCTCTCCAGCCCCATTGACCCAACTGCCCCACGAGGCTCCTGCCCTATAGGGGTAATCCACCCCCCCCATTAAGCACAATGGGGGGACCCCCCCCCCCAAAATACCTCCCCCACGTAGATGCCGGCGTCCTCCTCTCCATCAGTGCGGTAACAGACAGTGAGGCCCAACTTGTCCCTATGGCTGCTCTTGTACAGCTCCACCTCCTGCAGGGACCATGGATTGGGGGGGGGGGTCCCCAATGTCCCAGAGCCCCCCCCCACCTCCTGCAGGGACCATGGATTGGGGGGGTCCCCAATGTCCCAGAGCCCCCCCCCACCTCCTGCAGGGACCATGGATTGGGGGGGTCCCCAATGTCCCAGAGCCCCCCCCCACCTCCTGCAGGGACCATGGATTGGGGGGGTCCCCAATGTCCCAGAGCCCCCCCCCACCTCCTGCAGGGACCATGGATTGGGGGGGTCCCCAGTGTCGCAGAGCCCCCCCCCACCTCCTGCAGGGACCATGGATTGGGGGGGTCCCCAATGTCCCAGAGCCCCCCCCCCACCTCCTGCAGGGACCATGGATTGGGGGGGTCCCCAATGTCCCAGAGCCCCCCCCCACCTCCTGCAGGGACCATGGAGTGGGGGGGTCCCCAATGTCCCAGAGCCCCCCCAGACCCCCCCCAGGGCTCACCTCGTACTCCAGCTCCTCGGGGCGCTCAGGGTCCCCCATGTCCGTGGGGTCAAAGCAGTCATGGGGCAGTGGGGGGCTGGGGGGGGAGAAGCATTGGGGGGGGGTCCCAAAGGGTCTCTTTGGGGTGGGGGGGTCTAAAGGGCTCTAAGGGACATTGAGGGGGGGAAAGGACGATTCAGGCAGTTTTGGGGCAGTTTTGGGGCTGTTTTGGGGCTGTTTGGGGCTGTTTTAGGCAGTTCTGGGGTTTCAGGCAGTTTTGGGGCAGTTTTGGGGCTGTTTTAGGGTTGTTTCTGGCAGTTTTGGGGCAAGGGAGAGTAGGATGCTTCGCGGTACCAAAGAAGGAAGGGGCTTGAAGAGGGCGGTTGGGGGGGCTCCATGGGGGTCCCCAAGGAGCCTGTGGGGGGGGGGGGGCTATGGGATGGGGAAGCATCTCTGAGGGTACCCAATGGGTTGGGCAGGTCCAGGGGGTCCAGACGGGTCCCTATGGGTCAGATACCCCATAGATGGTTGCGGGGGGGGGTCCTGCATGGGGGGCAGGCGGGTCCCTATGGGTCAGATACCCCATAGATGGTTGCGGGGGGGGGTCTGCATGGGGGGCAGGGGGGTCCCTATGGGTCAGATACCCCATAGATGGTTGCGGGGGGGGGTCTGCATGGGGGGCAGGGGGGTCCCTATGGGTCAGATACCCCATAGATGGTTGCGGGGGGGGGTCCTGCATGGGGGGCAGGGGGGTCCCTATGGGTCAGATACCCCATAGATGGTTGCGGGGGGGGGTCTGCATGGGGGGCAGGGGGGTCCCTATGGGTCAGATACCCCATAGATGGTTGCGGGGGGGGGTCCTGCATGGGGGGCAGGGGGGTCCCACAGTCGGCCCCAGGGGGGGGGTCACTCACGGCTCGGCCCCCCCGAAGCTGATGTCGGTCTGGGTCCCGCTGTCCACGAGCCCCGCGGTGGGGCCGGGAGGTGGGGGGGGGGGGGGGGGGGGAGGTCCCGGCCCCCCCCATGGGGCAGCCCCTGCGGGAGGGGGGGGGCGGCCCCGGGGGCTGCGGCGCAGCACGTGCAGCACCAGCGGCTCCTTGGCCCCCCCCCCCAGGACCCCCCCGGGACGGGTCCCGCCGAGGCCCCTCCCTCCCGTTCACCTGAGGGGGGGGGGGGGGGGGGTCAGGGCACGGACCCCCCCCATGGAGGCCCCAACCCCCCCTTGTGAACCCCCAACCCCCCCATGGAGCCCCCACCCCCCTCATAGCCCCCCCCCATGGAGCCCCCAACCCCCTCATAGCCCCCCCCCATCGCCGCTCCCACCCCGCCCCTCCCTCCCCCCCCCCCCTCCATTGTCTGCTTCTCGTCCTCCACGGTTGCCATGGAAACCGGAGGGAGGTGGGCGGGGCCAGAGGATGGGAGACCCCCATGGGTGTGGCAGAACCCCCCCCCCACCCGGCCCCACAGCCCCTGCCCCATAGACCCCAATGCCTGTCCCTGTACCCCTCAGCACCCATCCCCACAGCCTCTATAGCACCGCTGTCCCTATAGCTCCAGCTGTGTCCCCCCCCCCACAGCCCCATATGTCCATACAGAGCCCCCCAACACCCCATAGCCCCTTTACCCACCCCTACAGCCCCCATACGTGTCCCTCCAAACCCTTCACCTGTCCCTATGGCTCTCATCACCCATGCCCACACCCCTACGGCTCCATCACCTGTCCCTATACACACCTAACCCTCTAGCCCGTCTCCACACCCCCTATAGCCGCCGTTATCTAGAGCCCCACACCCCCTATAGCCCCGTTCCTCATCCCCACACCCCCTATAGCCCCGTTCCCCACACCCTCTATAGCCCCATCCCCACACCCCCTATAGCCCCCGTTATCTATAGCCCCACACCCCCTATAGCCCCATCCCCACACCCCTATAGCCCCCGTTATCTATAGCCCCACACCCCCTATAGCCACATCCCCCCCGTTACCTGCAGCATCCCCACACCCCCTATAGCCCCACACCCCACACCCCCTATAGCCCCCGTTATCTATAGCCCCACACCCCCTATAGCCACATCCCCCCCGTTACCTGCAGCATCCCCACACCCCCTATAGCCCCATCCCCACACCCCTATAGCCCCCGTTATCTATAGCCCCACACCCCCTATAGCCACATCCCCCCCGTTACCTGCAGCATCCCCACACCCCCTATAGCCCCATCCCCACACCCCTATAGCCCCGTTATCTATAGCCCCCGTTATCTATAGCCCCCGTTATCTATAGCCCCCGTTATCTATAGCCCCGTTATCTATAGCCCCCGTTATCTATAGCCCCCGTTATCTATAGCCCCCGTTATCTATAGCCCCCGTTATCTATAGCCCCCGTTATCTATAGCCCCGTTATCTATAGCCCCCGTTATCTATAGCCCCCGTTATCTATAGCCCCGTTATCTATAGCCCCCGTTATCTATAGCCCCGTTATCTATAGCCCCCGTTATCTATAGCCCCGTTATCTATAGCCCCCGTTATCTATAGCCCCCGTTATCTATAGCCCCCGTTATCTATAGCCCCCGTTATCTATAGCCCCCCCCGTTACCTGCAGCATCCGCTGCTGCTGCTGCTCCTCCGCCTTCTGCACCACGCACAGGTTACAGCCCATGTTGGACCCGGACCCCGCAGCTCAGCCCCGGGCCCCGCCGCGCTGCGGGGGGGGGCGGCGGCAGCTGCGGCCCCCCCGGCCCCCCCCGGCCCCCATCGCGGCGGGGCCGCTCCGGTTCCGGTTCCGGTCCCGGCCGGTTCGCACCGGCTGCACCGGCGGTGGAGGGTGGCGGCTCCGCGGCGATGGCGGAGGGAGGGGCCAAGGGATGGCCACGCCCCCTGCGAGAGGCCACGCCCCCTCCGGAGCCCCCCATGGGCACCACTGCACCCCCCTATAGATTCCCTATAGCCTCCCATGGACATCCCTGACACCCCCTATGGACCCCCATAGCCCCTCCATATGCTCTCTATAGATCCCCTATAGATTCCCTACAGCTCCCCATGTACATCCCGGACAGCCCCTATGGACCCCCATAGCCCCTCCATATGCTCTCTATAGATTCCCTATAAATTCCTTATAGCTCCCCATGTACATCCCGGACAGCCCCTCCATATTCCCCTATAGCCCCTCCATATGCTCTCTATAGATCCCCTATAGAGATTCCCTATAGTTCCCATGTACATCCCGGACAGCCCCTATGGACCCCCATAGCCCCTCCATATGCTCTCTATAGATCCCCTATAGATTCCCTACAGCTCCCCATGTACATCCCGGACAGCCCCTCCATATTCCCCTATAGCCCCTCCATATGCTCTCTATAGATCCCCTATAGAGATTCCCTATAGTTCCCATGTACATCCCGGACAGCCCCTCCATATTCCCCTATAGCCCCTCCATATGCTCTCTATAGATCCCCTATAGAGATTCCCTATAGTTCCCATGTACATCCCGGACAGCCCCTCCACATTCCCCTATAGCCCCCACTCCTCCTCCGTACACTCTCTATAGATCCCCTATAGCTCCCTCCCAATTCCCTATGGGCCCCCAAACCCCCACCCCCTATAGCCCCTATACCCCCCCCGCCCCCCCCCATCGCCCCCAGCCTCATTCTCACGGCTTCCTCCTTTATTTCACCGTTTCTTCCCGTTTTCCGCCCGTTTCGCGTCGCGCCGGTGCCTGGGGGGGGGGGGGGGGGGGGGGGCACACAGGGATCGGCGCCTGCTCCCGACCGCTTGGGGCCGTTTTGGGGCCGTTTTGGGGCCGTTTTGGGGCCGTTTCCACTTCTTTCAATGGGGGGGGAGGGGCTAACGCAGCTACAGACCAGCGCACGGGGGGGGCGGGGGGGGGGGATGTGGGGGGAGGGGGTGTTTGGGGGACCGGGGGGGGGGGGGGCCGCGGGGTGATGCCAAGGCCGCGCCGTGAGATGCATTCAGAGACGGGGGGGGCGTCGGGTACCCCCCAAACCCCGAGGGCCATAAATGGTTATGGGGGGGGTGGGGGCTGGAATATGGGGGGCAAAACCCCCCCCCCAAATTTGGTCAAGAGAGATCCCCGGCCGCGGGGGGGCCTTGGGGTTTGGCAACATCCAGCGGGGTCCCATCCCCCCCCCCCGGGAGGTGGTTTTGGGGTCTCTGCCCCCCCCGACCCCCATTGCACAGGGGGTGGCACTGCGGGATCCCCCCCTTTGGCAGTGGATGGGGGGGCCCTTAATGGGGGTTGAGGAGGGGGTTGGGGTCCCCGTTGGCTTTGGGGGGGCCCTTGGCAAGGGGAGGCTCTGGGGGGGGTCACCAGAGCTGGGGGGGGAGGTCCCCAATGCCATGAAGGGGCTCCCGTGACGCTGCAGGGGCCCCCTCAATGCTGTGGGGTCCCCAGCACCAAGGGAACTCCCCAGTGTCATGGGGAGGGGGTCCCAGTGCTATGGGTGCTCTCTCAACCCCATTGGGGGTCCCCACACGGCCATGGGGGCTCCCATAGAGTCAAGAGGGGTCCCAATGCTATGGGTTCTCTCTCAACCCCACTGGGGGTCCCCACGGGGGCTCCCATAGGGTCAAGAGGGGTTCCAATGCAATGGGTTCTCTCTCAACCCCACTGGGGGTCGCCACGGGGGCTCCCATAGGGTCAAGAGGGGTCCCCAATGCAATGGGTGCTCTCTCAACCCCATTGGGAGTCCCCATGGGGGCTCCCATAGGGTCAAGAGGGGTCCCAGTGCTATGGGTTCTCTCTCAACCCCATGGGGCTCCCATAGGGTCAAGAGGGGTCCCCAATGCAATGGGTGCTCTCTCAACCCCATGGGGCTCCCATAGGGTCAAGAGGGGTCCCAGTGCTATGGGTTCTCTCTCAACCCCATGGGGCTCCCATAGGGTCAAGAGGGGTCCCCAATGCAATGGGTTCTCTCTCAACCCCATGGGGCTCCCATAGGGTGCAGAGGTCCCCCCTAGTCGAGGGGTGCAGCAGCCCCAGGGCTGGCAGGCCCCGAGCCGCGGGTGCCGCTGTACTGGCCGATGAAGGAGCCGTCCTCATTGAACTGGACATCAGCACTGCCCCCATACCCAGCCAGGCTGTCATCACTGCCCAGTGCTGCCCCCGCTGCGCCCAGAGAGCGGCCAGAGCTGCGAGAGGCCTTCTCCTCACCGTCACTGCCCAGTGATACCCATTGGTGACCAGTGGTACCCACTGGTACCCATTGATACCCATTGATACCCATTGGAACCCATTGATACCCATTGATACCCATTGGTGACCAGTGGTACCCAGTGGAACCCATTGACACCCATTGATACCC
Organism: Melopsittacus undulatus; assembly: GCF_012275295.1. NCBI lineage: Eukaryota > Metazoa > Chordata > Aves > Psittaciformes > Psittaculidae > Melopsittacus > Melopsittacus undulatus. The sequence goes on along the minus strand of NC_047548.1, from coordinate 1,243,038 downwards.
ATTGGTGACCAGTGGTACCCAGTGGAACCCATTGATACCCATTGGTACCCACTGGTACCCATTGGTGACCAGTGGTACCCGTTGGAACCCATTGATACCCATTGGTACCCACTGATACCCACTGGTACCCATTGGTACCCACTGATACCCACTGGTACCCATTGGTACCCCGTGACACCCATTGGTACCCATTGATACCCAATGACACCCATTGATACCCATTGGTACCCACTGATACCCACTGGTACCCATTGGTACCCCGTGACACCCATTGGTACCCCGTGACACCCATCGGTACCCAGTGACACCCATTGGTACCCATTGATACCCAATGACACCCATTGATACCCATTGATACCCATTGATACCCAGAGACACCCATTGGTACCCATTGGTACCCAGTGACACCCATTGACACCCACTGATACACAGTCACACCGATTGACACCCATTGGTACCCATTGATACCCATTGACACCCATTGACAGCCACTGGTACCCACTGATACCCATTGGTACCCAGTGACACCCATTGATACCCCACTCACACCCACTTATATCCAGTGATACCCCATTGACACCCGGTGATACCCATTGATACCCCATTGAGACCCATTGATACCCAGTGATACCCCATAGACACCCCATCAATATCCAGGGACACCCCACTCATACCCATTGACACCCACTCATACCCATTGACACCCAGTGATACCCACTGGCCCCCATCCCACCCCCACCACCCCATTGCCCCCTGCCCATGCTGTGGGCTCAGGGTGGGATGGGGGGCACTGGGGCACTGCTGGGGGGGGGGCACACACACATCAAGACCCCCCTCGCAATAGGTCCTCCCCCACCACCCCCCAGGGCTGCTGGGACCCCCCCCCCCCATCCCCACCCCCCCCTTACCTCTCCAAGGACCTGCATGAGCCCCAGTGGCAGCGGGGACAGGCAGAGCAGCCGGGGGCAAAAGCATTGGGTGGGGGGGCAATGAGTTAACAATGGGGTGAGCAATTGGGGGGGCAATTAATGAGGAGAAGGGGAAGCAACAGGTGCCCAGAAGCTCTGCCCCCCCCCCCCCATTAAATACCCCCCAGTACCCCCCCACCCACCTGTACTCCCCAAAGGTCTCATCCTTCATGGGCCGGGCCTCCGAGTCTGCCTGCGTGTCCTCCTTGTCCTTCACTGGGGGGGCACAGCACGGTTGGGGGGCAGCACCCCCAGAGGTGTCACCCCCAATGCTGTGGGGACCCCCCCCCCCACCTCCCTGCAGCGGTGGGGACCCCACACACCCCATTCCCCCCATCTCTTGGGGACCCCCCCCTCTCCTGAAGACCCCCCCATAACCTGAGTCCCCCCCATCACTTGCTGCCCCCCCCCCAACCTCAAGGACCTCACAATTGCCTCGAGGCCTGTACCCGGGTGCTGAGGGCCCAGGGGGGGCCACGGGGGGGGTCGGGGGGGGTCCGGGGGACCCCGGGGGGGCTCTGGGCTCACCCGAATACTTGCCCCCCTTGCTGCGCTTGATGAAGCAGAGGATGAGGAGCAGCAGCAGCAGCAGCACCACAGCACTCACGAAGCCGATGAACCAGCCCTCGGTGGCAAAGCTGCTGGTGGGACGGGGCAGCACTGGGGGGGCACATGGGGGGGGTGAGAAAGGGGTTTGGGGACCCCCTGCGAGCAGTTTGGGGGGCAGAAGGGCAGGTTTGGGGCAGGTTTGGGGCAGGTTTGGGGCAGGTTTGGGGCAGGAAAAGGCCGTTTCCAGGCAGGAGCCGCAGGTTTGGGGCAGGAAGGGGAGGTTTTGGGGTGCGGGGGGGTCACTCACGGGTGCCGTTGGTCTGCACCTCGCTCTCCCAGAAGGGGATGTGGTGCCCGGAGTGGTTGCGCCCCACAAACTGCACCCGGTACGAGGTGCCCGGGCTCAGGTCCCGCAGCCGGAACAGCCCCAGGGAGGAGTTGACGGAGCCGGAGTCGTGCCAGGACCCCTCCGCTGGGGGGGGGCTCAGTGAGACCCCCCCATAAGGTACCCATGGGCACCCCCAGTGCCCATGCAGGTACATTGCCCCCATCCCACCTCTTTCCCCATCACCCAATGGACCCCCCCCCATTCCTCTCCTTCCTTGCAGGCAGCCCCACAACCCACCCCGAACCCCATTCCCCCCCCATCCCAGTGTGCTTCTCTTACTGGTTTTGCTCATGTACTGGACCTTGAACTCGATGTCCGCCTGGGGGTGGGCGAGGGTCCAGTGCAGCACCGTGAAGTCCTCACCCACCTCTCCCACCACCACACTCCCCAGCACCGGCAGCACTGCGGGGGGGGGGGGGGGTCAGATACGGGGGGTGTCCCCATGAACGTACCCCCCCCCCCCCCCCCCCCCCCCCGGTACCGGGCACGCACCGGGCTCGGGCCGGAGGCTGCCGAGGCGCAGCACGGGGGCACCGGGTCCCACCCGGCTCAGGGCACGCAGGGCCAGCCGGTACCGGGCGTGCGGCTGCAGCCGCCCCAGGCTCGCGTTGAGGGTCCCGGGGGGGAACGAGAGCTCCTCCGGGGGCTCCTCCTCGGAACGGTTCTCTATGGGGGGGGGGGGGTCAGAGCACACCGGGACCGGGATCCGCCCCCGGGACCCCCACGGCTCCCACATCTACAGCCCATGGCTCCCAGTGCTCCCACATCCCCATCCCAATGCTCCCAGTGCTCCCACATCCCCAGCCCAGGGCTCCCAGTGCTCCCACATCACCAGCCCAGGGCTCCCAGTGCTCCCACATCCCCAGCCCAATGCTCCCAGTGCTCCCACATCCCCAGCCCAATGCTCCCAGTGCTCCCACATCCCCAGCCCAATGCTCCCAGTGCTCCCAGATCCTGATCCCAGTGCTCCCACATCCCCAGCCCAGGGCTCCCAGTGCTCCCACATCCCCATCCCAATGCTCCCAGTGCTCCCACATCCCCAGCCCAATGCTCCCAGTGCTCCCAGATCCTCATCCCAGTGCTCCCACATCCCCATCCCAATGCTCCCAGTGCTCCCACATCCCCAGCCCATGGCTCCCAGTGCTCCCACATCCCCATCCCAATGCTCCCAGTGCTCCCAGATCCTGATCCCAGTGCTCCCACATCCCCACCCCGATGCTCCCAGATCCTCATCCAAATGCTCCCAGTGCTCCCAGATCCTCATCCCAGTACTCCCAGATCCCCATCCCAGTGCTCCCAGATCCTCATCCCAGGGCTCCCAGTACTCCCAGATCCCCATCCCAGTACTCCCAGATCCCCATCCCAGTACTCCCAGATCCCCATCCCAGTGCTCCCAGATCCCCATCCCAGTGCTCCCAGATCCTCATCTCAATGCTCCCAGTGCTCCCAGATCCCTATCCCAGTACTCCCAGCTCCCCATCCCATAGCCCCCAGAGCCCCATCCCAGCGGGCGCTCCCCGCAGCGCCCCCAGCGCACCGGGCCGGTACTGCAGCAGGAACCCCGTTAAGACACCGTTCGGGTGCCGCGGCCGCTTCCACTCCAGGGCGAGGGTGGTCTCGTTCATCCGTTCCACGTGCAGCTCCTCGGGGGGCCCCGGCACTGGGGGGGGGGGCAGCGTCAGGGACACCCCCCCCCCCGGCGGGGAGAGTGGGAGAGCCCTGGGGCAGCAGGGAGCCCGGATGGGAGAGGGGATCTGGGGTATCTGGGGGTGCCCAGGCAGGGGTGGGGGTCTCCAGAATGGACTTAGGGGGCACAAGGGGGGATTTGGAGTCTCTGGGGAAGATGCACCTGGGGGGGGGGGCACCGGGGGTCCCATAGGGCACTCTGGGGGGGGCACCGGAGGTCCCATAGGGAACTTTGGGGGGGTCCCGGGGATGCACTCGTGGGGGGGGCACCGGGGGTCCCATAGGGAACTTTGGGGGGGTCCCGGGGATGCACTCGTGGGGGGGCACCGGGGGTCCCATAGGGCGCTCTGGGGGGGTCCATGGGGCAGTTCAGGCACGGGGGGGCTCTCACCGCCCTCGGGGGTGTCGAAGCGGATCTCGTCGCTGGGGGGGCCGTCCCCGCGGCCGTTGAACACCAGGACCCGCAGCCGGTACCGGCTCCAGGGCCGCAGCCCCCCCAGCACCACCCCCCGGGCCTCCCCCGGCACCGCCAGCACCCGCGGCGGGGGGGGGGCGGCTCCGGGGGGCACGGGGGGGACGTGGCGTCGAGCGCGCTCCCCCACCCAGCCCTCGTGCCAGTACAGCACCTGTGGGGGGGACACAGACATCGGGTAACGGGGACCCCCCCGAGCACCCCCAAACCGAGCCCCCCCCGAGCACCCCCAGCACCCCCAAACCGAGCCCCCCCCGAGCACCCCCAGCACCCCCAAACCGAGCCCCCCCCGAGCACCCCCAGCACCCCCAAACCGAGCCCCCCCCCAGCACCCCCAAACCGAGCCCGCCCCGAGCACCCCCAGCACCCCCAAACCGAGGCCCCCCCGAGCACCCCCAAACCGAGCCCCCCCCGAGCACCCCCCAGCACCCACAAACCGAGCCCCCACGGAGCACCCCCAGCACCCCCAAACCGAGCCCCCCCCAGCACCCCCAAACCGAGCCCCCCCCGAGCACCCCCAGCACCCCCAAACCGAGCCCCCCCCAGCACCCCCAAACCGAGCCCCCCCCGAGCACCCCCAGCACCCCCAAACCGAGCCCCCACCGAGCACCCCCAAACCGAGCCCCCCCCGAGCACCCCCAGCACCCACAAACCGAGCCCCCACCGAGCACCCCCAGCACCCACAAACCGAGCCCCCCCCAGCACCCCCAAACCGAGCCCCCCCGAGCACACCCCAGCACCCCCAAACCGAGCCCCCCCCGAGCACCCCCCAGCACCCCCAAACCGAGCGCCCCCCAGCACCCCCAAACCGAGCGCCCCCCCAGCACCCCCAAACCGAGCCCCCACCGAGCACCCCCAGCACCCCCAAACCGAGCCCCCCCCGAGCACCCCCCAGCACCCCCAAACCGAGCCCCCACCGAGCCCCCCCCAGCACCCCCAAACCGAGCCCCCCCCAGCACCCCCAAACCGAGCCCCCCCCGAGCACCCCCAGCACCCCCAAACCGAGCCCCCCCCGAGCACCCCCCAGCACCCACAAACCGAGCCCCCACCGAGCACCCCCAGCACCCCCAAACCGAGCCCCCCCCAGCACCCCCAAACCGACCCCCACCGAGCACCCCCAGCACCCCCAAACCGAGCCCCCCCCCGAGCACCCCCCAGCACCCACAAACCGAGCCCCCACCGAGCCCCCCCAGCACCCCCAAACCGAGCCCCCCCCGAGCACCCACAAACCGAGCCCCCCCCAGCACCCCCAAACCGACCCCCACCGAGCACCCCCAGCACCCCCAAACCGAGCCCCCCCCGAGCACCCCCCAGCACCCCCAAACCGAGCCCCCCCCAGCACCCCCAAACCGAGCCCCCACCGAGCACCCCCCAGCACCCACAAACCGAGCCCCCCCCAGCACCCCCAAACCGAGCCCCCCCCGAGCACCCCCCAGCACCCCCAAACCGAGCCCCCCCCAGCACCCCCAAACCGAGCCCCCCCCGAGCACCCCCAGCACCCCCAAACCGACCCCCCATCCCCTCACCCGGAAGCCCCGCAGGTGGCCGCGCAGGTCGCGGGGGGGCCCGGTCAGGCTCCAGCGCACCCGCACACTGGTGCTGTTCAGGATCTCGACCCCCACGTTTTCGGGGTACACCAACGGCACTGCGGGGGGGGGGGGTCAGAAACACATCCATGGGGGGGGCGGCACACAACGAGGACCCCCCATAGGGGCTATCCCCATAGAGGGGGGTCCCGAAGTGCACCCCCACATTTGGGGTGTCCCAGGGCCCCCACTCACGGTCCTCCCCCGAGTAACCGATGGTGACCGCGGGCTCGGGGCCCTTCCCGGCCTCGTTGAGCGCCTGCACCCGGATCTCGTAGGGGCTGAACGTGGGGGTGTCCCCGACCAGCACCGGGGGCCCCGGGACCGTCTGCTCGTGCCAGCGGCCGCGCTCCGCCTCCAGGGGGCGCCACTGCACCCGGTACCGCACCTCGGCCGCGTTCCAGTCCCCCGGCGGCAGCGGCTGCGGGCAGAGACTCAGCGCCCCCCCCCATACCCCAAACACCCCCAAACCCCCCCCGCACCCCGAACACCCCCCCCCCCGTACCCCAACACCCCCCATACCCCAAACACCCCCAAACCCCCCGCACCCCAAATACCCCCAAACCCCCCGCACCCCGAACACCCCAACACCGCCCGCACCCCAAATACCCCCAAACCCCCCGCACCCGTATTTGGGGTGCGGGTCTCCAGAATGGACTTAGGGGGCACAAGGGGGGATTTGGAGTCTCTGGGGAAGATGCACCTGGGGGGGGGGCACCGGGGGTCCCATAGGGCACTCTGGGGGGGGCACCGGAGGTCCCATAGGGAACTTTGGGGGGTCCCCCCCCCCAAATCCCCCTCACCCCCAAACCCCAAATCCCCCTCGCCCCCAATATCCCCCGCACGCCAAACACCCCCAAGCACCCCCAAACCTACCCCAAGCCAATGCGAACCCCCCCAAACCTGCCCCAGACCCCCCCAAACCTGCCCTAAGGCAATGGTAACCCCCCTCAAATCCCACTAGCCACCCCAGACCTGCCCCAGACCCCAAAATCCTACCCCCCCCGTACCTGCCAAGTGATGATCATGTTGCTGGTCTCATTCCCTTCACCTTTCACCCCCCCGGGGTTGCGCTCAGGGGCTGGAGGGGGAGGGGGAGAGGATCAGAGACCCCCCAAAAACCCTTTCCCCCCCACCCCCAACCTCTTTGGGTGGTCACTACCCACTGGGGGGTGATACAGCTATAGGGAAGGGTCTGGGGTCCCCTGGGGGGGGCTCATGCTCCCCAGGAACGTTGGGGGAAAGAGGTTTGGGGCAGGGGTGTAAATGGGGGTTTGGGGTGCAGGGGGGGGGGGCACTCACCCGCGGGGGGGGTGGTGATGGGCTCACTGGGAGCACTGGGCTCCCCCCGCCCGTAGGCATTGGCCGCCAGCACACGGAAGCGGTAGCGGCCATAGGGGGAGAGCGTGAGCAGGGCCCAGGGCTGCCCCCCCGGCACCGTCACCCGCTCCACGAAGCGCCCGGCGCTGAACAGCTCCTCCTCCTGCTCCACCACGAACTCTGGGGGGGGCACGGGGGGTTCAGGGGGCTCCTGAGCCCCCCAACACCCTCACCCCCCCCCGAGGAACCCCCTCTTACTCTCCACGGGGCTGTTGTTGTCATCCCCCGGGGTCCAGCTCAGCCGGACCTGGCGCTCGTCAGCTTCCAGCACCTGCAGGTCCCGCACGGGGCCCGGCCGGCCTGGGGAGAACTGGGGTTACTGGGGGGGACTGGGGCAGGATCACATCAGGACCATGGGCAGATGAGGGGCAGAACTGGGGGGTACCAGGGGCAGGATGTGGAGGGTACCATGGGCAACACAGGGGGGGTACAATGGGTAGGACCAGGGCTGTACCATGGGCAACACAGGGGGGGTACAATGGGTAGGACCGGGGCTGTACCATGGGCACAACAGGGGACGTTTTGGGGGTTTACAGAGGTTCGGGTGCCCCCCCATAACCCTCCCCCCCCAGTGCAGGGGCTGCTCACCCACAACCCGGAGCTGTGCCTCGGCCTCCACCGCATCCAGCTGTGTCCATGCGCGGCACCGGAACGTGCCCTGGTCCACGTAATCCACCGTGGTCACCGTCAGCGTGTCCCCGCTCAGCACGTACCTATGGGGCCGTCACCATCAGCCACCCCCGGGGACCCCGCAGGACCCCCCCAGGCTCCCCCATATCCTCACTTGTCGCTATCGGCCGTGTCCTGGAGCCGCTGCCCGTCCCGGTACCACAGCAGCCCCCGCGGGGACAGCCCCGGGTCGAAGGCAGCACCGCAACGGAACGTCACCGTCTGCCCCTTCTTTGCTGTCACGCTCTGGGGGGGGACCTCGATGCGTGTTGCCGCTGACACGGGAGGGAAAGGGTTAATGGGGAAGGGTTTGAGGTGTCTATGAGGTCCCAGGTATGGTCTGGGGGCTCCAGGAGGCTCTTGGGGATGCCAGAACAGACCTGGTTGGTGCTGGGGGAGCAGGGAAAGGACTTGGGGCCCTAAAGGAGCTGGGTAGGAAGGTCCTAGGAAGGATATGGGAGGCCTGGGGGGGTGTAGGTACCTCTAACATCGAGGTGGGCACTGACACTGTCGTTGCTGTGGGTGTTGTGGGCCCTGCAGGTGAAGGTACCGGCATCCCCCCGCACCACCGGGCCCAGGCGCAAGGTCCCATTGGTGAACACAAAGGCCCGGTCATCCTGCAGTGCCGGCTCCAGCCCCGGTGTCAGCCTGGTGTGGGGGGGGACAGCATTGAGGGGGCTTGAGGGGGTCTGGAGGGGGTTGGGGGGGTCAGGGGGGGTCTCACCATTCCACGGTGGGTGCAGGGGCCCCGAAGGTTCGGCAGTGCAGGAACACCGTCCGGTTCTCCACCACCGCATACTGGGTCTCATCTGCTGTCAGGATCTTCACCGGCAGCTCTGGGGGGGAGGCAAGAATGGGAATGTGAAGGTGGGACCCCCCCGGACCCCAAATCCCCCCCCAGACCTCCCACAGCTCCAAGGCAGGCCCATCCATCACCATAGCAACAAGTACCCCATAGAAGGGTCCATCACTGCTGGGTTGCCATAGGAGCAGTGATTGATGAGGCAGGTTGCCATAGTAACCATCTCCAGGCTGTGTTGCCATGGTGATGGCCTGGTGAGGGACCTGTTGCTATGGGAATGGTTGGGGGGAATGACAGTTACCATGGGGCTGGTTGCTAAGGGATTACCAGCAAAGGGTATCATGGGGTGGTTGCTAGGGGGGACACAGTTGCCATGGAGATGGTTGCTGGGGTGGGGATGTGGTTCCCAGGGCAGGGAGGGGATTTGGTTGCTGGGGGACCCCCTGTGTGTGGCTGGGGAACACCACCACACAGGGATGCGGTTGCCAAGGCAACGCCATCACCACAGGGACCATTGCCAGGGAGGATGCGGTGAAGGGGGATGCCGTTGCCATGGCGACAGCTGCCAGGGCCAGCCTGTTGCTGCAGGGATGGGGGTACCCGGGGGAACCCCCTGGCTGGGGGAGGGCTGGGGAGGGTTCCGGCGGCAGGGACACCCCCTGTGTCACTACAACCCCCCCAGAACACCCCTCACGCACCCACAACGTAGACAAAGGCGTTGGCCAAGAGGTGGCCGTGGCTGTTGTGGGCCTCGCACTGTGCCACCATCGTGTCATTGGGCTCCAGTCGTGACAGCACCAGTGCCCCATCCCGCACCGCACGGCGAGCGGAGCCTGGCACCTCTGCAATGGCACAGTGAGGAACCCCACGGGTCCCGGGGCCCCCACATGGCTCCAGGGACCCCCCCATATCCTGCTACCTCCCAGGGACCCTGCCACCGCCGGGGATCCCCCCACATTCCTCGAGGACCACCCCCCAGCTCCCTGATGATGGGGATCCCCCCACACCCCAGGGATCCCCTCACAACCTCCCCCCCTACCCAGCCACCCACCCCCGGGGACCCCCCCGTACTCCTTGGAGACCCCCTCCCTGCCTCCCTGGGGACCCCCCCTCCAACCCTGCACATTGATCCCTTCCAGAGAGTCCCAGAAGGACCCCGACCCCCCCAATAACCCCCAGAAGGACCCCGACACCCCCATAACCCCCAGAAGGACCCCGACCCCCCCAATAACCCCCAGAAGGACCCCGACCCCCCCATAACCCCCAGAAGGACCCCGACCCCCCCCATAACCCCCAGGCCCCTCCCGTCCCGTTACCGTCGATGGGGACGCCGTTGATGCGCCAGGACAGGAGGGGTCGGGGCTTCCCCTGCACGGCACAGTCCAAGCGCGCAGCCTCCCCCGGCCCGAACACGCCGCTCTGCGGCCGCCGCACCCAGTACGGGGCCGCTGCGGGGGTGAGGGGGGCGTCAAGGACCCCACACACCCCCCAGTGCCTCCCAGTGCCCCCAGTTCCCATGCTGGTGTCTCCCAGTGCCCCCAGCCCCCATGGCCCCCAGCCCCCATCGCCCCCGTACCCTCCACAGTGACGAGGTGGCTGCTCCTCGCCCGGCCCTGGCTGTTCTCGGCCACACACTCGTATTCGCCGTCATCAGCCTCCTCCACGTCCCGCAGCCGAAGGGTCTTGTTGAAGTTCTCCAGCGAGACCCGGCCCAGCGGGAGGGGCCCGTTCAGGCGCTGCCACCGCACCGAGGGTGTGGGGCTGGGGGGGGGGGGGGGGCCGGGTCAGGGACACCGTCAGCACCCCCCGACCCCCCCAAACCCCCCCCCACACTCACAGCCCCTCTGCGATGCACTCCAGCACCAGCGTCCCCCCCCGCAGCGCGATGTGGGACGGCTGCGGGTCCCGGGGCACCACCAGCCGGGGCCGGCGGGACTGCACCATGTTACCTGGGGGGGGGGAAAGGGGGGTCAGTGGGGGGGGCAGCCCCGGAGACCCCTCCCCAAGGCCTTAGAGCTCTCCCATACTCCTGAGGACCCCCCCATGCCACAGGCAGACACCCAGAACCCCCCATCCTGAGCCCCAAGACTCCCCCATTCACCAAGAGACCCCCCTGAGTCTCTCCCATACTCACAAGGACCCCCCCGGTGGGTTTTTGGAGGGACCCCAAAGCAGGGGTGGGGTTTTGGGGGGACCTCAAAGCAGGGCTGTTGGGGATTGACCCCAAAGTGTGTGCAGGGAAACCCATGGCAATTGTATGGATGCTGTGGGGCTGCAGTGGGGTTATGGGAGGGTTAAGGTGAAGAAGAGACCCGGAGGGGGGGGTAAGGGGTCTTTGGGGGTCTCCGGAGGCCCCCCCCACGTACTGGGGGCGACGCGGAGGTCGAGGGGCTCCTTCTGGATGATGGTGCGGGGGCCCAGGTAGTGTGCGTGGCAGATGTAGTCGGGGTGACTGTCCCGCACCAGCGCGTTGGCGAAGTACAGGAACCCATCCTGCCCCATGCTGACCCGCGCGTCCTGAGCGATGTGCACGATGCCTGTAGGGATGGGGGGTCAGGGGGACCCCAAAAGCAGGGGAGAAGCGGGGCAGGGGTGTGGGGGGCACATTGGGATGAGGGGGTAAAGAGGCATCAGGACACAAGGGGTGCGTGGGTGTCCCATGGGGTAGTGGGGGTGCCAAGGGGTTATGGGGGTAGAGGGTGATCAGAGGGTCTGATGGGGATGAGGGAGGGGGTAATGGGGTGCAGGGGTTCCCATGGTGTTCAGTGGGTTCAATGGAGTGCATAGGGGCAGTATATGAGGGTGAGGGGATAGGGGGTGAAAGATGAGCCGCCCCCCACCCCCCCCCCCGCCCCATTGCTCACGGCTGTTGAGCCAGTAGATCTTGGGGGGCACAGCGCTCTTGGGGGGGTCACAGGGCAGCACCACGGGGTCCCCCTCCTCCACCTCCACCGGCAGCACCTTCTCCTTGGGCCACTGTGGTGTGTCTGGGGGGCACAACGGCTTGGGGGGGGGGCCCAACCCAGGCAGAGACCCCATGTGCCCCCCCAAACCAGGGCCCCCAGTGAGGGCTCATGGGAGGCAATGAGGGTGAGGTGGTTTAAGGATGATCCGGTGGGAACTGGGGGGTCCTAGGGGGATTGTGGGGACCCTCACAGGGCTCTGGGGCACCCTGGGTGGGTTTAGGGAACCCCAGAACCCATTATGGAGGATTCAAAGGGGCTTCAGGGGACCTGAGGGCAGGTTTTGGGTCACTGGGTGCTGCTGGGGGCACTGGGATGGGGTCGGGTCGGTGCTGGGGGCACTGGGATGGGGTCGGGTCGGTGCTGGGGGCACTGGGATGGGGTCGGGCCGGTGCTGGGGGCACTGGGATGGGGTCGGGTGGATACTGGGGGCACTGGGATGGGGTCGGGCCGGTGCTGGGGGCACTGGGATGGGGTCGGGCCGGTGCTGGGGGCACTGGGATGGGGTCGGGTGGGTACTGGGGGCACTGGGATCGGGTCGGGCCGGTGCTGGGGGCACTGGGATGGGGTCGGGTGGATACTGGGGGCACTGGGATGGGGTCGGGTGGATACTGGGGGCACTGGGATGGGGTCGGGTGGATACTGGGGGCACTGGGATGGGGTCGGGTGGATACTGGGGGCACTGGGATGGGGTCGGGTGGATACTGGGGGCACTGGGATGGGGTCGGGTGGATACTGGGGGCACTGGGATGGGGTCGGGTGGGTACTGGGGGCACTGGGATGGGTCGGGTGGGTACTGGGGGCACTGGGATGGGGTCGGGTGGATACTGGGGGCACTGGGATGGGGTCGGGTGGGTACTGGGGGCACTGGGATGGGGTCGGGTGGGTACTGGGGGCACTGGGATGGGGTCGGGTGGGTACTGGGGGCACTGGGATGGGGTCGGGTGGATACTGGGGGCACTGGGATGGGGTCGGGTGGGTACTGGGGGCACTGGGATGGGGTCGGGTGGTGCCCAGGCCCCGCTCACTCTCGGCAATGACGCGGCTCTCGGTGGACAGCGCCGTGCCCAGCGCGTTGCTGGCAGCGCAGCGGTACCGGCCCTGCAGGCGCCCGGCCAGGCTGGCATTGATGAGCAGCGTCCCGGAGCCCGGAGCCAGCGACACCCCCGGGTGCTCCTCGGGCACGAAGGGTTCGTCCTCCCGTGTCCAGCGGTACCTGCGGGACCGGCGCCGTTACCGGGGGCAGCGGGGGCGGATGGGGGGGAGCACACTCACTGCACCGGGGGGGGGATAGGGGGGGAGCACACTCACTGCACTGGGGGGGTGATGGGGGGGGGATGGGGGGGAGCACACTCACTGCACCGGGGGGGGGATGGGGGGTGATGGGGGGGAGCACACTCACTGCACCGGGGGGGGTGATGGGGGGGGGATGGGGGGGAGCACACTCACTGCACGGGGGGGGTGATGGGGGGGGGGATAGGGGGGGAGCACACTCACTGCACCGGGGGGTGATGGGGGGGGGATAGGGGGGGAGCACACTCACTGCACTGGGGGGGTGATGGGGGGGGGATGGGGGGGAGCACACTCACTGCACCGGGGGGGTGATGGGGGGTGATGGGGGGGGGGGAGCACACTCACTGCACCGGGGGGGTGATGGGGGGTGATGGGGGGGAGCACACTCACTGCACTGGGGGGGTGATGGGGGGGGGATAGGGGGGGAGCACACTCACTGCACCGGGGGGTGATGGGGGGGGGATAGGGGGGGAGCACACTCACTGCACTGGGGGGGTGATGGGGGGGAGCACACTCACTGCACCGGGGGGGTGATGGGGGGGGGATGGGGGGGAGCACACTCACTGCACCGGGGGGTGATGGGGGGGGATGGGGGGGGGGGAGCACACTCACTGCACCGGGGGGTGATGGGGGGGGGATGGGGGGGGGGGAGCACACTCACTGCACCGGGGGGGGGATAGGGGGGGAGCACACTCACTGCACCGGGGGGTTGCCGGTGGCCGCACACTTGAGCACCACATCATCGCTGGGGAACACCACGAGCTGCTCCGGGGGCTGCTCCGTCAGCTCGGGGGGCTGCAGGACTGCGGGGGGGGGTGTGTCAGTGTGGGGGTGACACCCCATGGGGACCCCGTCCAGCAGAGCCAAGGACCCCATGGGGACCTCAGGAGCACCCCCCCCCCCCTTCAGCGACTCCAGACCAACCCCCCCCAAGACTCACAGTCGTGCTGCCCGTCTGCAGCATCCGGGGGGGCAGAGGGGGGGGGGAAGAAACAGAGCAGTGAGCGAGGGGGGGTCACCCCCCCCCCTCCAGGCGTGCAGGGCCTTTGGGAGCCCTCATGAGCAGCCGAGATGGGGGGGGGGGGCAAAGAGCGTGCGAAGGAAGGGTCCTCGTGCAGGGGGGTCCTCGTGCAGGGGGGGGGTCCTCGTGCAGGGGGGGGGTCCTCGTGCAGGGGGGGTCGTCGTGCTCAAGGGGTCCTCGTGCAGAGGGGGGTCCTCGTGCAGGGGGGGTCGTCGTGCTCAAGGGGTCCTCGTGCAGGGGGGGTCCTCGTGCAGGGGGGGGTTCTTCGTGCGGGGGGTCCTGGTGCCAAGGGGTGAGCATGCAAGGAAGGGTCCTCGTGCAAGGAGGGGGGGGTCCTCGTGCCAGCCCCCCCCGCCCCACTCACACTCCTGGGGGATGGTGATGGCGGCTCCAGGCCCCCCCAGCACCGGCAGCAGGAGCAGGACGAGGCTGAAGCCCCGGGGCAACGCCATGGCCGGGGCGGGCGGCAGCCTGGGGGGGGGGGGGGGGGGGACACGGGACAGAACACACACACACGGGGGGGTGTGTTTGTGTATGGGGGGGGGCAACACCCGGAGCCCACCCCCCCATCTCCATTGTGTAGCGGCCACCGCCTCCCCTCCCCATCCCCCCCCCCCGGATGCGCCCGTTGCCATGACAACGGCTGATGAGGAACCTGTCACCTTGGCTCGGGACCCGCACGACCCCCCCCCCCAACACCCCCCCCCCCCCCCGTTCCTCCCCCCCCCCTCTACCCCCCCCCCCCCCCGTCCCCTCAGCACCGCGGACAGCGCCGCCCCGCTCGGCTCTTCCCAGCACCCCCCCCCCGGGCGGAAACGGGGGCGGCCCCGACGGGAACAAGGCGCCGTTGTTGACCCCGAATTCCTTTGGGGGGGGGGGGGGGCGGTGACACCCCCTTCCCCTCCCCCCCCCTTCCCCTCCCCCCCCCCCCCGTTCGGCCCCACCCCCCCCCACTCCGGGGGCGGCAGGTGGGGGGAGGGGAGGCGGCACCGGGTGGGAAATCACCGGGGGGGGGGGGGGGGGGGGAACCGGATACCCCCAACCCCCCCCCGGGTGAGCGGACACCGCCCCGGGGGGGGGACGGGACCGGGGCGGTTCCATCGACTGTGTGCTCCCCCCCCCGCCGGCCCCACCCATCTGTTGGACGCGGGCCGGGACCCCATAGAGACCCCACAGCAGCCACCCACCCCTATAGAGATGGCACAGGGACCCTATAGAGCGCACCCAGCCCCATAGAGACCCCAATGTACCCACCCACCCCTATAGAGATGGCACAGGGACCCTATAGAGCGCACCCAGCCCCATAGAGACCCCAATGTACCCACCCACCCCTATAGGGATGGCTCAGGGATCCTATAGAGCGCACCCAGCCCCATGGATATGGCACAGAGACCCTACAGACCTCCCACAGCGCCCAGCCAGCCCCAAAGACACTGCACAGAGACCCTATGGAGCCCCCAGTCCAGCCCCATAGGGACCCATGGCCCCATGCATAACCCACTGCCTCAGCCCAGCCCTATGAAGACCCTATAGACCCATCTGTACCCAACCCAGCCCCACAGGTACCCTATAGAGCCACCTGCATCCCAACCCAGAGCCACAGACACCTGATTGAGCCACCTGTACCCCAGGCCCATAGACACCCTATAGATTCACCTTTATTTCCATATGCCTCTATAGAATTCCTACAGAACCGCTTTTGCCTCAGTTCTGACCCCACAGACTCTCTATAGGGCCATACTCGTTTCAATCCCAGCCACATGAACACTATAGATCACATTCATCTCAGTCCGGCCCCATAGCCACCCAACAGACCCACATTTACCTCAGCCCAGCTCCATGCAAACCCTATGGATCCACCCTTCCCTCAGCCAAGCCCCCCATGCACCCAATGGACCCACATTTACCTCAGCCCGGCCCCATACACACCCAAGAGACTTACATTTACCTCAGCCCCGGCTCCATATACACTCAACAGACGCAGATTTACCTCAGCCCAGCCCTATGGAGCACCAATAGACCCACATTTACCTCAGCCCAGCCCTATGGAGCACCAATAGACTCACATTTACCTCAGCCCAGCCCTATGGAGCACCTATAGACCCACATTTACCTCAGCCCAGCCCTATAAAGCACCTATAGACCCACATTTACCTCAGCCCAGCCCTATGGAGCACCAATAGACCCACATTTACCTCAGCCCAGCCCTATAAAGCACCTATAGACCCACATTTACCTCAGCCCAGCCCTATGGAGCATCAACAGACCCACATTTACCTCAGCCTAGCCCTATAGAGCATCAACAGACCCACATTTACCTCAGCCCAGCCCTATGGAGCATCTATAGACCCACATTTACCTCAGCCCAGCCCTATAGAGCATCAACAGACCCACATTTACCTCAGCCTAGCCCTATAGAGCATCTATAGACCCACATTTACCTCAGCCCAGCCCTATAGAGCATCAACAGACCCACATTTACCTCAGCCCAGCCCTATAGAGCATCAACAGACCCACATTTACCTCAGCCCAGCCCTATAGAGCATCAACAGACCCACATTTACCTCAGCCCAGCCCTATAGAGCATCAACAGACCCACATTTACCTCAGCCCAGCCCTATAGAGCACCAATAGACTCACATTTACCTCAGCCCAGCCCTATAGAGCACCTATAGACCCACATTTACCTCAGCCCAGCCCTATAGAGCATCTATAGACCCACATTTACCTCAGCCCAGCCCTATAGAGCATCAACAGACCCACATTTACCTCAGCCCAGCCCTATAGAGCACCTATAGACCCACATTTACCTCAGCCCAGCCCTATAGAGCATCAACAGACCCACATTTACCTCAGCCCAGCCCTATAGAGCACCTATAGAACCGCCCTTACCTGAGCCCCGGCCCCGCGGCTCTTCCCGCAGCCGCGCCCCCCACCCCTCCAGCCCCGGTGGCTGTTCCCGTTGCTGCCGCTCCCCCCCCGGTACCTGCTCGCTCCGCTCCCAGCTCGGGGCTGCGGCTGCCGCGGGGCTGACATAATCCGCCCGCAGACCCCGCCCCCCTCCTGGCCCCGCCCCCAGCCCCGCCTGGCCCCGCCCCCATGGCCTCACCCGTGGTGGGTGGGGCGCACCCTTGGGTGCCCCCCCCCCCCCCCCCCCCCCCCATCCCATTCCCGGCAGTGACACCCAGGGAATGATGGGAACACCCCCCCCCCCCGTGAGGACATTGGGGTGCAATGGGGAGACCCCCCCCCACCCCCCGTGACGTCACACACTATGTCACTGATGACATCACCTCTGTGATGTCATCAGGCGCCGGGGGGGGGGGGCACAGACCCCATCACAGACACAGGGAGGAGGGGATGGAGGGAGAGCTTTATTGGGGTACAGCAGTGGGGAGCCCCCCATGGGGACCCCAAGGCAGGAGCCATGGGGCTGAGGAGCTATGGGGCTGAGGAGCCATGGGGCTGTGAGGAGCTATGGGGCTGTGAGGAGCTATGGGGCTGTGAGGAGCCATGGGGCTGTGAGGAGCTATGGGGCTGTGAGGAGCCATGGGGCTGTGAGGAGCCATGGGGCTGTGAGGAGCCATGGGGCTGAGGAGCCATGGGGCTGAGGAGCTATGGGGCTGTGAGGAGCCATGGGGCTGTGAGGAGCCATGGGGCTGTGAGGAGCCATGGGGCTGTGAGGAGCTATGGGGCTGTGAGGAGCCATGGGGCTGTGAGGAGCCATGGGGCTGTGAGGAGCCATGGGGCTGTGAGGAGCCATGGGGCTGAGGAGCTATGGGGCTGAGGAGCTATGGGGCTGTGAGGAGCTATGGGGCTGTGAGGAGCTATGGGGCTGTGAGGGGGCACTGGGGACGCTCCAAGCACGGCCGCCCCGTGCCCTATAGGAGCCCTATAGGAGCCCCCATTCCTGATGGATGCACAGCTCTGGATCTGCCTTCACCATCCGGCTTCAAAACCCAAAGTGAACCCTTTACATTGCTGAGCACAGGGGGGACCCCGAGAGCCCCATTTGGGGGGGGGGAACAGCAACATGGCCCCCTCCGCTATGGGGGCTCTCTGATGCTGAGGACCCCCCCCTCCCCCCCAGTATTCAGCCCCATCCCAATGTTCTTCGCTGCTCAGCCCCCTCCCCATATTGAATGGGTGCTCCATTTGGGGGGGGTCAATGTTAGGGACACCCCATTGTCACCAGGATGTGGGGGGGCTCTGGGGGGGGGGGCTATGCCTGGATGCTGCTCTTGGTGCTGAAGGCCAGGTAATAAACCAGGAGGCCAATGGTGGCTGCCACCACCTCCGTTGACACCCAAGGACCGTTCCATGCGCCCTATAGAAACATGGGGGGGGTGTCACTGCTGCCCCCCCAAACCCCTAACCCCATCCTCAGAGTCCAACCCTGACACCCCCAAAACCACCCACCCCATAAGATGGGACCCCCCATCAACACCCACTTGTCACCCAAGCCCCCCCCATTGCACCCAAATCACCCCAGTTTCAGCCCAAACACCCACAGACTCCACCAAGGACACCCCCCCAGCCCCACAGGCCCCCCCCCAACTCACCCTATGGTCCACATTGACAGTGAACAGGGGCCGGACCCGGGACACGTCCTCATTGTTGCGCTGAGCCTAAAAGGGGGGGGGGGGGTAAAGGGGTTCAGGGTCGGGTTGGGGGCACCCACACCCCCCAGCTCCATGGGGGGGCCATAGGGGGTCCCCACCTTCCGCAGGGCACTGTAGGACTCCTCATCGAAGAACTTCACCTCGTAGGTGCCTGACTGTGCACTGCGGTGCTCCAGGCTCCATGACACCTATGGGGGGGGGGGGGGCAGTGAGCGCTGACCCCATAGACCCCCCATAACCCCCTATGGGGAGCCTGGGTTTACCTGGTAGCGCCCCACATCCTGCCCGCGGGTGACGGGGAACTGCTTCCCGTTGACATCGGCGTAGAGAGCCACGTTCTGTGGGGGGGGGCAACGGGACCGGAGTGAGGAGGGGGCGAACCGGGTCCCGTCCATCAGCACACATGGGGGGGGGGAACCGGGTCCCGTCCATCAGCACACACGGGGGGGGGTGAACCGGGTCCCGTCCATCAGCACACACGGGGGGGGGGGTGAACCGGGTCCCGTCCATCAGCACACATGGGGGGGGGGTGAACCGGGTCCCGTCCATCAGCACACATGGGGGGGGGGTGAACCGGGTCCCGTCCATCAGCACACACGGGGGGGGGGCAACGGGACCGGCGTGAGGAGGGGGCGAACCGGGTCCCGTCCATCAGCACACACGGGGGGGGGGTGAACCGGGTCCCGTCCATCAGCACACACGGGGGGGGGGTGAACCGGGTCCCGTCCATCAGCACACACGGGGGGGGGGTGAACCGGGTCCCGTCCATCAGCACACATGGGGGGGGGGGGAGAACCGGGTCCCGTCCATCAGCACACACGGGGGGGGGTGAACCGGGTCCCGTCCATCAGCACACACACGGGGGGGGGGTGAACCGGGTCCCGTCCATCAGCACACACGGGGGGGGGCGAACCGGGTCCCGTCCATCAGCACACACGGGGGGGGGGTGAACCGGGTCCCGTCCATCAGCACACACGGGGGGGGGGGTGAACCGGGTCCCGTCCATCAGCACACACGGGGGGGGGGTGAACCGGGTCCCGTCCATCAGCACACACGGGGGGGGGGTTAACCGGGTCCCGTCCAACAGCACACACGGGGGGGGGGGTGAACCGGGTCCCGTCCATCAGCACACACGGGGGGGGGTGAACCGGGTCCCGTCCATCAGCACACACGGGGGGGGGTGAACCGGGTCCCGTCCATCAGCACACATGGGGGGGGGGAACGGGACCGGAGTGAGGAGGGGGCGAACCGGGTCCCGTCCATCAGCACACACGGGGGGGGGGCGAACCGGGTCCCGTCCATCAGCACACATGGGGGGGGGGGGTGAACCGGGTCCCGTCCATCAGCACACACGGGGGGGGGGGTGAACCGGGTCCCGTCCATCAGCACACATGGGGGGGGGGGTGAACCGGGTCCCGTCCATCAGCACACACGGGGGGGGGGGTGAACCGGGTCCCGTCCATCAGCACACACGGGGGGGGGTGAACCGGGTCCCGTCCATCAGCACACACGGGGGGGGGGGTGAACCGGGTCCCGTCCATCAGCACACACGGGGGGGGGGGTGAACCGGGTCCCGTCCATCAGCACACACGGGGGGGGGTGAACCGGGTCCCGTCCATCAGCACACATGGGGGGGGCATCACCTGAGCTCCGTTCTTGCAGACCAACGAGATCTCCACCACGAAGACGCTCTCGGAGGAGATGACGGCGTCCGAGGTGGTGTAATACGAGGGCACAATGGTGGGCTCCGGGCACGGCTCCGCTGCGGGGACCGGTGAGCACCGGTGACGGGAGCACCGGAACCCCCAGCCGGTAACACCCCCCCCCCCCACCGGGATCCCCTTCCAACCTCCCCCCCCACTGCACCGGGATCCCCCTCTCCCCCTCCCCCCACCGGGAACCCCCTCCGCCCCCCCCCCGGATCCCCCCCCCCCGTGACCCCCCGTGACCCCCCCTCCGGTTTCCGGTACCCGCGGCACCGAGCGCCAGCAGCAGCAGCACCGCCAGCACCGCCATGCCGAGCACCTGCCCCTCCCACTGACCCCGCGGACCAATCAGCGGCAGGAGGGCGGGGCGCCGCGAGCCCTGCGGCCAATGGGGAGCGAGCTTTGAGGTCCGGGGCCGCCCACACCGCGAGCGACGTGGCCCGAGCGCCGCCGCGGGGCGGGGCCGAGAGCTGCGCATGCGCAATGGCGCCGCCTACCGGAGAACATGGGAGCAGCGCCCCCGCGCATGCGCAGAGGCACCGGTGCTCGTTCCCATGGCAACAGCTGCCGGCTCCGGCCCCGGCCTCTCCTGGACGGTTTTGTTCGGTTTTCACCCCAAAAACGGGCTCGAAGAGCGGCCGCGGAACCGGCTCCGCTCCCGGTGCCACCGGCACAAAATGGCGGCCGCTGCCGGCGGCGTGAGGGGGGCGGGCGGGAAGTATCGCGAGACTTCGCGCCGCCCCCGACCCATCCCTCGGCGGTGCCGTGATCTCGCGAGAGCTCATCGGAGGCAGCGATGGCGGCAGCGCTGCGGGCAGCGCGCGGGCTCCGGGGCTCGGGCCCGTGGCCGCGCCCGGTGAGGGGGGGGGGGCACCGGGGGGGGGGGGAGGGGCAGGACCGGAGGGGATCGGTACCGGGGGGGGGGGGGGGAGGGTGAGGGCTGATGCTGCGCTCTGATTGGTCCGATTGCGGATTGAGATGCGTGGGTGGAATGCGGCGGTCTGATTGGATGCAACTGCGGAGATTGGCGGGAGTAACTGTCAAGCGGATCGGGCTCTGATTGGCTGCCGCGGTGGAGCTCTCCGGGCTCCTGAATGCTGATTGGCTGTGCGCTCAGTGAATGGGCGGTGGCGGCCGCACTGATTGGTTGCTGGTTCTATGGGAGGTGGGACCATGTGCCTGCCCCGGGGGGGGGGTCCTGAGCCTCGGGGGGGGGCACAGGGTCCCCGTTGTGACCTCGCTGCCCCCCATAGGCTTGGATTTCCCATGATGCTGAGCGGCGCCACCTCCCACCTGTAAGTGCCCCCCCCCCCCAGAGCCCCCTAACACTTGGGGGGGGTCATACACACCATGGGGTACCCCCTTGTGCTGGGATGTGGGGGCCCCCAACCCCAGCCTATTCCTTCATAGGGATGTGGTGGGTTTGGGGGCCCCCCTTTGGCCTCTGTGGGGCACAGCAAGGAGCTGTGACCCCCATTTTGGGGGCTCTGAGCGGCTCCCAGAGTTGCTCGGGGCCCATGGGGTGGGGGGTGCATGTTGTTCTTGCTGTGTGTGTGTTCCGGGGGGGCTCCGTTCCCCCCCCATCCCCTCCCTGTGTGCCGGTACCGGGACATAACTGCCCCCGTTTCTCCCGCACGCCACGGCCGCCTGCCCCCGCAGCAGCCCAGCATCGTGAGTATGGGCAGAACGGGGCGGGGGGGACCCCAAAAGCACGGGGTGGGGGGTGCATGCATGCATGGGTCTGCATGCGGAGGGGTTCTCCAGGCAGGGCTGGGGGGAGATGGGGGGTAAAGGGGATGGGGTTATGGGGACTGGGACACCCCCCTCACCCCCCGGTGTCCCCACAGCCGCCCCCTGCCAAGTATGGCGGCCGCCACACGGTGACGCTGATCCCGGGCGATGGCATCGGCCCGGAACTGATGCTTCACGTCAAGGAGGTCTTCAGGTGGGTGCCCCTTTGTTTCCCGTCCCCCCCCCCATGGAGGACACGGGTGTCATGGCGCCCGCCGCCCCCAGGCATGCCTGTGTGCCCGTGGACTTCGAGGAGGTGCGTGTGGGTGCGGAGGCTCCGGAGGCCGATGTCCACAACGCCATCATGGCCATCCGCCGCAATGGCGTCGCCATCAAGGGTGAGTGTGGGGCTCGGGACCCCCCCCCGAGCGCCTCCGGGGACCACCTGACCCCCGGCACCATCCCCTTCCATAGGGAACATTGAGACCAACCACAACCTCCCTCCCAGCCACAAGTCCCGGAACAACCTCATCCGGTGAGAGCTGTGGGGTGCAGGGGGTGTCTGTGGGGTTGGGGGGGGCACGGAGCCTGACCCGGGTGTTGTGCTGCGGCAGGACCAGCCTGGACCTCTATGCCAACGTGATCCACTGCCAGAGCCTGCCCGGTGTGGAGACGCGGCACCGCGACATCGACATCCTCATCGTGCGGGAGAACACGGAGGGCGAGTACAGCAGCCTGGAGCACGAGGTGAGTGCCACGGCCACAGCCCCATAGCTCTGAGCACCCCCATCTGTATCCCAGCCCCTCGTCCTGATGCCCCCCCCCGTGCACCGCAGAGCGTGGCCGGGGTGGTGGAGAGCCTCAAGATCATCACGGCCGGGCGCTCGCGCCGCATCGCTCACTATGCCTTCAACCTGGCCCGTGCCGCCAAGCGCCGCTCGGTCACCGCTGTGCACAAGGCCAACATCATGTATGTGTGTGGGGCTTGGGGGGGGGGGGAAGGATGGGGGGGGACCGGCCCATTGAACCCATCCCATCCACAGGAAGCTGGGGGATGGGCTCTTCCTGCAGTGCTGCAAGGAGGTGGCAGCAGAGTACCCGGAGATCAGCTTCCAGAGCATGATCGTGGACAACACCACCATGCAGGTGGGGTCCTACCAGTGCTCCCAGTGCCCCCAGTGCTGCCGCCGGTGCCCCGCTCAGTGCTGACTGCTCTGCCCCCCCCACAGCTGGTGTCGCGCCCGCAGCAGTTCGATGTCATGGTGATGCCCAACCTCTATGGGAACATCGTCAACAACGTGTGCGCGGGGCTGGTGGGAGGCCCTGGCCTCGTCCCTGGGGCCAACTATGGCCACGACTATGCTGTCTTTGAGACTGTGGGTGCTGGGGGCACGGGGGGAGGTCCTGGGGGGTCTGGGGGGGTCTCCCCCTCAACCCCCATCATCCCATTGCCCACAGGCCACCCGGAACACAGGGAAGAGCATCGCTAACCGCAACATCGCCAACCCCACAGCGGCGCTGCTCGCTGCATGCATGATGCTGGACCACCTCAGGTGGGCGGGGCTTCGGCTACAGGGGGCGTGGCTACAGGGGGCGTTTAGGGGCGTGGCCTCACTCTGTCCCCCCCCCCCCTTCAGGCTGCACAGCTATGCCACCGCCATCCGCCAGGCCGTGCTCGCCTCATTGGACGATCCAAGGGTAAGCCCCACCCTCCCCCACCAATCCCCGCGCTCCCATTGGTGCGGGACCCCCACCAAGCCCCGCCCACCTTCTGGCTCCGCCCCCAGACGCACACTCCCGACATCGGCGGCCAGGGCACAACCTCGGGCGCCGTCCAGAGCATCCTGTCCCACCTGTCCCGCACCTGATTGGCTGAGCAGGACCACGCCCCCAGACCACGCCCCCAATAAACCCACCCCGGAGCTGCCTCCCGCACGTTTATTGGCTGCGGCGCTAGGGGCGGAGCCAGGGGTGGCGCAGGCATTGGTTGGCCGTGGCGCGCCGGGCGGGCTCGAAGGCCAGCATGGGCCGCAGGAACCGGGTGAAGGCAGCGGCCGCTCCCCGGGACCACTCGTACTTCTCCTGCAGCACAGCCCGGAGCCCCCACGGCCGCAGGTGCCGGATGTGCCGCAGCTCCCCTGGGGGGGCGGAGCGTCAGGACCCGAGCCCCGCCCCCTGCCGTTGGCCACACCCCCTCAACGCCCCGCCCCTAACGCGGTCCTCCCCTCTTTAGCTCCGCCCCCAGCCCTTAACCCCGCCCCAAGCCTAGTTCTCTCTTCTTAGCTCCTCCTCTCTTGGCCCCGCCCTCCTGAGCCCCTCCCACTTTAGCCCCGCCCCCGCTCCCACACCTCCCTATTTAGCCCCTCCCACTTTAGCCACGCCCCATTCACACCCCCTCTTTAGCCCCTCCCACCCGCCTTGGCCCCGCCCCTCACCGCGCCGGTTGAAGAACTCGCGGGAGAAGCGCCCCCCCAGCGCCACGTGACGCGGGATCTCCCCCAGCAGCTCGATCACGTGGGCAATGTGGTCTGGTGGGAGGGGTTGGAGCACGTCAGGCTCCGCCCACCACATCCAGCCACACCCCTCCATAGGCCCCGCCTACTTCACGAGGCCACGCCCCCTCCCTAGGCCCCGCCTACCCTCGTCCCTGCTATAGTCCTCCCCCGAATGGGGCTCGAACAGGTAGTCTCCCGTGGCCAGCTCGAAG
Source organism: Melopsittacus undulatus (assembly GCF_012275295.1). NCBI lineage: Eukaryota > Metazoa > Chordata > Aves > Psittaciformes > Psittaculidae > Melopsittacus > Melopsittacus undulatus. The sequence continues at coordinate 1,218,495 of NC_047548.1, read as the reverse complement.
GCCTGGGGGGGACAAAGCCGGGCAGTGAGGGGCTGTGGGTCTGCTATGGGGCAGGCTATGGGGCAGGCTATGGGGCAGCCATGGGGCAGGCTATGGGGCAGCCATGGGGCAGGCTATGGGGCAGCCATGGGGCAGCCATGGGGCAGGCTATGGGGCAGCCATGGGGCAGGGCTCCTCACCATGCAGGCAGTGCTCCAGATGTCAGCGGGGGGCCCATATCCAGCCCCCAGCAGCACCTCCAGCGCCCGGTACTGCCGCGTCTGGATGTCCTCGGTGAAGTGGTGGTGCTGGGGGGGGCCGGAGGTCACCCCGTACCCCCGGGGGCACCCCCTGCCCCCCAGCTCCTCTCGAGGTGCCCCATAATGAATGGGGGCCCCCACTACACCCCACACTGCCCCCCCCCCCATTGCCCCCTCACCACCCAGCAGCCGTTGCCCAGGTCAGCAATCTTGACGCGCAGCCGGGGGGCACAACGGGGGTCCAGGGGGTTCTCCTGCCCCCCCAGGAGCCCCCCACCTGTGGGGTAGCAGCAGGGGCATCAGCAGGGGCACCTCAAGAGCCCCTCAAACCCCACTGATGCCCCCCAAGACCCCAGTATCCACCCCGGCCCCCCCCCATTTACCCCTCAGCACCCCCAATTGCCCCCCACATTCCCACCCCCCCCACCCCACTGTACTCACCAAGGGGGGCGGGGGGCCCCCCCGAGCCCCCCGAGATGAGGGAGCTGGATGTGGGGGTGAGGAGGGAGTCGGAGGCGGAGCTGGGGCTGGGGGGGCGCCGGACCTGGAGCCCCCCCGAGGTGCAGGAGCCCCCGGAGCGGCCGTCGCTGGAGCCGCCGGTGGGGAGCGTGTGCACCCCCGAGGAGGAGGCGCCGCTGGGGGGGCTGCCCCCCCCCTCCTCTTGGTCCGGGGCTGCCGCTTCTGTGGGGGGGGGGGGTGGGAGAGAGACCCTGAGCCCCCCCTGCTCTAACAGGGAATGAGGCGTTCCCCTGGCCCCCCCCCCCCCCCCAATGGACCCGTCCTTGGCTGCGGTGTCCGCTCTCACCGGCTCCCCCTGGCGGCGCTCGGGGCTCCTGCAGCCGCTGCAGCTCCTGCAGACACTGCTCCAGCCGGTGGCTCTGCCGCCGCCGCTGCCGCCGCCGCCGCCGCCGCTGGGCACGGGACAGGCGCTCCTGGGGCCGGGATGGACGGGGGGGGACACGTGTGCGAGGGGTGAACGGGACACACGTGTGCGAGGGGTGAACGGGACACACGTGTGCGAGGGGTGAACGGGACACGTGTGTGAGGGGTGAACGGGACACGTGTGTGCGAGGGGTGAACGGGACACACGTGTGCGAGGGGTGAACGGGGAACACGTGTGCGAGGGGTGAACGGGACACGTGTGTGCGAGGGGTGAACGGGACACACGTGTGCGAGGGGTGAACGGGACACACGTGTGCGAGGGGTGAACGGGACACACGTGTGCGAGGGGTGAACGGGACACGTGTGTGCGAGGGGTGAACGGACACACATGTGCGAGGGGTGAACGGGACACACGTGTGCGAGGGGTGAACGGGACACACGTGTGCGAGGGGTGAACGGGGGGGACACGTGTGCGAGGGGTGAACGGGACACACGTGTTCCAGGAGCAGTGTGAGGTTACACGGGACACACATGTACAAGGGACGCACAGGGCACACACGTGTGCAAGGAGCAGTGTGAGGGTGTATGGGGCACACACGTGTGCAAGGGGCAGGGTGAGGGATGCACAGGACACACGTGTGCAAGGGATGCACAGGGCACACGTGTGCAAGGAGCAGTGTGAGGTGCACAGGGCACACACGTGTGCAAGGAGCAGTGTGAGGGTGTATGGGGCACACACATGTGCAAGGGATGCACAGGACACACACGTGTGACACTCACGGGTCCATCCTGTGGTGCGGAGCTCACTGCAGACAGCACCAGGATAGGGGTGTCAGCATCAGAGCAGTCCCCCCTGGACCAACCCATTGCACAGGGGGGGGTTCGGGGGGTACCTGCGCTTTGGGGGGGGCCCCCCCCCCGGGCCCATCGCGCTGCCTCGGCCGCCAGCTGCCTCACGAAGGGCTCCCCCACCTGCAGGAGGACGTTCTCGGGCTTGATGTCAGTGTGGATGATGTTGCACTTGGTGTGCAGGTAATCCAGGCCCTCCAGCACCTGCGCCCCAACACAAGGGGGTCCCCACATGGGTTTGGGGGGGTGTAAATGGGATTTGGGGGGGGTGTAAATGGGATCTGGGGGGGGACACAGGGGGGATACGGAGGGAGAAGGGCTGAGTGGGACCCCAGACCTGCCTGATGATGCTCTTGACACATGGCAGCGGCAGCCCCTGGTAGTTGGATTTGATGATCCAGCGCAGGAGCTGGTGGCCCAGCACCTCCAGCACCATGCACACATCTTGGGGGGGGGGTCAAGGATTGTGTGGTCACCTGAGACCCCCCCGTGGGGTGCACATTGGGGGTGTCCCCCCTATCCCATCCCCCCCCATAGGATACGGACACCGTTGACCCCCGAGATCCTGAAGTCATCAATGAGCTGCACGATGTTCTCCCGCTTCGGGTCACTGGGGTCCGAATCCCGGACCTGGGGGGGGGCAATGGGGGCGATGGATGGAGCCGGGGGGGGGGCACTGAGGGTCCCGTGGGGGGGTCCCGGCCTCACTCACACACTTGAGCAGTTTGATCTCATCCAGCGCTGTCTCCGTGTACTGTGGTGCGCTCTTCACCACCTTCAGCGCCACGAAGCGCTTGCGCCTATGGGGGGGTCACACACACAGAGAGGGATTGAGAGGACCCCCCCCCTTAACACCGACCCCCATTTGGGGGTCCCCGTCCCCCCCTTTGGGCACTCACCGGATGTCCCAGCAGAGCCACACGGTGGAGAAGTGCCCCCACCCCAACTTCCGCACCACATGGTAGCGCCCATTGAAGAGGTCCCCAATGCGCACAGGGTAATACCCACCTATGGGGGGGTACGGGGGGTGTTTGGGTGCTGCCCCCCCCCCCCCCCAAGCACCCCCCCAGGGCCATGGGGCACCCCCACCTTTGCAGTAATCACGGGGGTCCTCCTGCTCCCCTTCATCCAAGCCCAGCAGCCCCTCAGAGAGCAGGGGCAGGGGGGGGTCGGGTGAGGTGTCCTCGGGGGGGGGTCGGGGTCCTGGAAGGGGGGGGGGCACAAATGGAACCCGAACTTCAGCTCCCTGCACCCCCCCCCCGGGGGGGCCCCTCAATGGTCTCCCATAGGCTGGGGGGGGGCACAAGGTGATACCACAGTGGGAATGGGGGGGGGGGGGGGGAATGAGGCATCATGGGACATCACCCCCCCAAAATAGAACTGACCTCAGGGCCCCGCGGGGTTAAAAATAGCCCCGGTGGGGGGAGGGGTGGCCCTGGAACGTGCCCCCCCCCAGCCCCCCCCCGACAATGGGACTTTGGTGTGTCCCGTGTCCCCCCCCCCCGGACACAGAGACCCCCCCCCCCAATACGTGGTTGTCCCTGAGGGTCTCAGGGGGCTGTGGGGGGGTCGGGACCCTCTGCCCCCCCCTCCTCCCCCCTCCCCTCCCGTCCCCCCTCCCCCACCTTGGCACCGGTTTCCTCTTCTTGTCCCTTTTGCGCTTCTTTTTCCTCTTCTCTGGGTCTGGGGGGGTCGGGGTGGTCATGGGGGGGTCATGGGGGGGTCATGGGGGGGTCATGAGGGGGTCATGGGGGGGTGTCACGATCAGAACCCCCCCAACAGCCCCACAATGACCCCGTTTTCCCCCCCCCAGGAGCCACCTCCTCCCATCAGAACCCCCCAAATGCAGCCCCCCTAACCCCTCCCCCTCCTCCCCCCTCCCCCCGCATTAATACCACGACCCCCCCCCACATTAACACCAATACCCCCTTAGGACCCCCCCCAAATTCCCCCCCCCCCCCCCCCCCCACCGGTGCTCGCTCCCGCCGCCCCCCCGCGCAGCTCCATGCCGCTCGCTCCCGCTCTGCGCGTGCCTCGGAGGCCCCGCCCACTGACCAATAGGAAGCCACACCCGGCCCCGGAGCCACGCCCCTTTCTCCGCCCCCCCAGGTCGCCATGGAGACGGGACCCAGCGCCCGTGCCACGTGATTCGCGGCCATTCCTCGCCGATCAATAGGATCGATCGATGGATCAATGGGGCTGGGAACGGGTTCAAAGGGCACCAAACCCAAGCGAGCCCCGCACCGACCCCCCCCCCCACCGGCCCCCCCCCCCACCGGGCCCCCCCCCCCGGTACCGGCGGCGCTGAGAGCGGCGGAAGGAGCGGACCTCCCCTGGCGTGGCGCTCCGGAAGTGACGCTTCTGCCTTCTCTATCCCCCCTTCCACCATTGGCTCTGACGGCCTCGACGTCATCAGAGCGCGACGCGTAACCATGGCAACGACGCCGTAGACACCCAATGAGGGGGGACCCCCGGGGCAGGCACAAGGATGCGGTGAGGGGAGCCCCAAAACAACCCCGGAGGGGGGGGGGGGGGGAATGGGCATCACCCCCTATGGAACCCCCCCCATAGGGGATGGAAGGAGCCATCACCTCCCCCCCCCGGGGCAGAGGCACAGACGGGGTCTGGGGGTGCCGGGCATCAGTTTAATAACGGGGCGCAAAGGGGGAGGGGGGAGCAGCACCCCCACCCCCACAGCCTCCCCCCCCCCGGGGGCTGGGGGAGCACGGGATGCTCTGGGAGGATGCGGGGGGGGGGGGCAGAGATGGGGACCCCAACCCCCCCCCCCATAGCAAAACCCCATTGGGAAAGAGGAGACCCTAAACCAATAGGACTCCCCCCACCCCATTCCACCCCCCCCTTCCTTCCAGCTGTAACATGGGGGGGACGACGGCTTCTGTCCCCCCCCCACTTCAGCAGAGCCAAGGCTCATCCCGCGGCGTCCAGCGCTGAGCCCCCTTCCTGGTGGAGAGGGGGGAGGTTGTTGTCTGTCTGACCCCCCCCCCCATAAGTAAAAGGCCTCCCCCCCACCTCGAGGTCCCTTGGGGGGGGCTGGGGGTGCAGTCCGGGGGTTCAATATCAACTCTTGTCGGTGGGGGGGTCTCTGTGGCGGGAGGTCTTCATGGTCTCCAGGTACTCCTGCTGCGAGACGGCCAATACCGACGCCAGGATCTCGTCGTCCTCCCAGTCGTTGAGGCCTGGGGGGGATACTGGTTACTATGGGGGACACACACACACCCCATGATCCCCCCCCCCAAAGTGACAAACGAGGCTTTGGGGCATCTTCTCCGTCTCCAAAGGGCAGCGAATGGGGACAAATCTGCCCCAAGAAGAGCTTCTCCCTCCCCAGATCCACAATTGAACCCCCAAACCCACTCTTTGATCACCCCCAAACCATATCCCCCCTAAACTAAGATGTACCCCAACAAATACATTCCCAGACCCCCCTAAACCTGAAGCATCTCCCAGTAAGAACCAGCACTGGTGTATAACTGCAGCCCCCCCCCAGTTTGGACCCCCCCACTCACCGAAGGCAGTGGGAGACATCTGCTGCATGATGGCGCGGCATTCCAGCGCGGGATACAGGGACACCAGTGGGGGGGTGGCGCGGCCCCCCCCTGCCCCCAGCTGGCTGCTGGTCCCTGAGCAGGGGCACAAAGCATCAGAGCCCAGCCCCAGGACCCCACACACCCCATAGAGCCCTCGGGTGGGGGCCCAGCTTGAGACCCCCAACACCCACGTTAGGCTGCCTAGCACCGATCAGCACCAACTTTGAGCCCCCCAACATGTTCCAGCACCCAGTTTGGGTCCACCAGCACCCCCAGTACCCAGGCCGGGCTCCCTTGCACCTCTTAGCACCCACTTTGAGTCCCCCAGATCCCCACAGCCCCCAGTTTGTGTCCATAGAACCCAGTGTGAGCTCCCCAGGACCCCACAGCCCCCAGTTTGTGTCCATAGAACCCAACGTGAGTCCCCCAGATCCCCACAGCCCCCAGTTTGTGTCCATAGAACCCAGTGTGAGCTCCCCAGGACCCCACAGCCCCCAGTTTGTGTCCATAGAACCCAGTGTGAGCTCCCCAGGACCCCACAGCCCCCAGTTTGTGTCCATAGAACCCAGTGTGAGCTCCCCAGGACCCCCTTTGAGACCCACCTGGGGCGCAGGGGGACGGGGGTTTGCCAGCGGGGGGTGCTCCAGGCGAGGGGGGTTTGGGGCCGGGGGCCTCGGGGTGCAGCCCGGGGTGCTCTGGTGATGGGGCCGCACTGCGGGGCCGGGGCGAGCGCCCGCTCCATTCATCCAGGCCACTGGCGGCTGCAGCCGTGGCCGAGCTGCAGGTGGCACTGGCCTTGCGGGGCTGGGGGGACAGGGGGAGCAGTGAGTGGGGACACAGGGATGGGGACAGGGGGACCCGTGAGCTCCCCCATACAGGGATGGGGATGGGGGGACCCCTGAACACCCCCATGCAGGGATGGGGATGGGGGGACACATGAATGGGGACACAGGGACCCGTGAACCCCCCCCCATGCAGGGACAGGGACAGGGGGATCCGTGAATGGAGACACAGGGATGGGGAGAGGGGGATCCATGAACCCCCCCCCACAGAGATGGGGACAGAGGGACCCCTGAACCCCCAATGCAGGGATGGGGATGGGGGGATCCTTGAACCCCCCCCACAGGGATGGGGATGGGGGGATCCATGAACCCCCCCCCCACAGAGATGGGGACAGAGGGACCCCTGAACCCCCCCCACAGGGATGGGGATGGGGGGATCCTTGAACCCCCCCCCACAGAGATGGGGACAGAGGGACCCCTGAAGCCCCAATGCAGGGATGGGGATGGGGGGATCCTTGAACCCCCCCCACAGGGATGGGGATGGGGGGATCCATGAACCCCCCCCCCACAGAGATGGGGACAGAGGGACCCCTGAACCCCCCCCACAGGGATGGGGATGGGGGGATCCTTGAACCCCTCCCACAGGGATGGGGATGGGGGGATCCTTGAACCCCCCCCACAGGGATGGGGATGGGGGGATCCTTGAACCCCCCCCACAGGGATGGGGATGGGGGGATCCTTGAACTCCCCCCGCAGGGATGGGGATGGGGGGATCCTTGAACCCCCCCCACAGGGATGGGGATGCAGGGACCCCTGAACCCCCCCCACAGGGATGGGGGGGTCAGGAGGGCCCCCACCTGTCGCGCCTGCTTCTCCTGGTCGCGCAGCCACTGCAGGTAGGACTCTCGAGCCACCTGCTCCTCGATGGCCTCGTTGGTGGCCTCCCAGTCTGTGGCTCTCTTCTTGTCCTCCAGCATCTGCTGCTCGATCCACGACTCCTCCGACGTCTTGATGGCGCTCTTCATCAGCGACTGCTCGGCCAGCTGGGGGCGGGGCCACCATGGGACACGCCCCCTTGGCAGAGACCACGCCCCCGGCTCCACCCACCCACACTACACAGGGGGCGTGGCCACAATGGGACACGCCCCCTTGGCAGAGACCACGCCCCCGGCTCCATCCACCCACACTATACAGGGGGCGTGGCCACAATGGGACACGCCCCCTTGGCAGAGACCACGCCCCCGGCTTCACCCACCCACACTACACAGGGGGGCGTGGCCACACTAAGCCACACCTCCTTCACATGTGACCACAGACACACCCACATCAGGTCCCTCCCTCCAAGTGCAGGGGGCGGGGCTCGGATTGGCCACGCCCCCCAATAGACCACGCCCCCTACCACCCCACACCAAATAAGGCAGGTTCCACGTGGTCACAGAGCCTCCCTGGCCCCACCCACACAGCGAGGGGGGGCTGCAGGACCCATAGAGCACCCCTGCCCCCCAACCCATGGCACCCAGACCCCCCCAGCCCCACTGACCCCCGGTTTGAAGGAGGGCAGCCCCAGCCCCACGCCGATGGTGGGAGCTGCAGGACCCATAGAGCACCCCTGCCCCCCAACCCATGGCACCCAGACCCCACTGACCCCCGGTTTGAAGGAGGGCAGCCCCAGCCCCACGCCGATGGTGGGAGCTGCAGGACCCATAGAGCACCCCTGCCCCCCAACCCATGGCCCCCAGACCCCACTGACCCCCGGTTTGAAGGAGGGCAGCCCCAGCCCCACGCCGATGGTGGGGGCTGCAGGACCCATAGAGCACCCCTGCCCCCCAACCCATGGCACCCAGACCCCACTGACCCCCGGTTTGAAGGAGGGCAGCCCCAGCCCCACACCGATGGTGGCCTTGTTGGGGTTGACAACGGAGTTGTAGTGGATGTTGCGGTGGTAACTGACCCGGATGGGCTCGTCCTCGTTGTGCTGAATCCCGTGGAAGGTGTTGATGGGTTCTGTGGGGCACACCCCATATCAGCACCGACACCACAGCCGCACCGGGGGACACCCACAGCAGCCCCCCTGGGGACCCCTCAGCTTGTGGGACCCACTCCCTGGCAGCAGGGACCCATAGGGCCACCCCCAACCACCTGAGGCCCCTCTAGCGGCACCCTGGGGACCCCACATAAGCCCCACACCACATCTCCCTGTGACCCCACAAGCTCTCCCCATCGCACCCTGAGGACCACAGGGAGACCCAAAGAAGCCCCTCAGCCCCCCCCATCTATTCATGAAGCACCCTGCGACCCCCAGGACACCACAAGGCCACCCTGGTGAAGGGCAGCAGCAGCCCCCCCAGCTCCCCATGGGGCAGACGCACCAGTGCCATACTGGTAGACCTCGACGGGGCGGTTGTACATCTCGGCCATGGCCTGCATCTCAATGTGGTTCCCATGGCACGTGCTCTTGCGCTTGCGGTTGATGTAGGTGGTGAAATCCTCCGTCACGTAGTTGGAGAAGTAGTCGGCGTTCTTCATCTATCCAAAAGGGGGGACATGGGGGGGTCAGGGAACGGCCAGGGAGCTGTGGGGCAGGGAACGGCCAGGGAGCTGTGGGGCAGGGAACGGCCAGGGAGCTGTGGGGCAGGGAACAGCCAGGGAGCTGTGGGGCAGGGAACGGCCAGGGAGCTGTGGGGCAGGGAACGGCCAGGGAGCTGTGGGGCAGGGAACGGTGAGGGAGCTGTGGGGCAGGGAACGGCCAGGGAGCTGTGGGGCAGCTCCATGGTGGCAAAGGGACGCGGGGAGGGGGGGTGTGGAGCATGCGGTTACCCAGGAACAAGGGGGGAGCCCTGGGGCCATCACGGACAGAGCAGCCCCACTGCCTCCCAGTGCCTCCCAGCACCATCCCAGTGCCTCCCAGTCCCCTCAATCCCTTCCCAGTGCATCCCCACACCCCCCAGAGCCCCTCACCAGATAGTCCATGCAGTGCTTCCGCACCACCTCATGCATGTCCTGGTCTCCGTAGACCTGATCGGCTGAGGGGGGGCACAAAGGGGGGGGGGGCATCAGCGGCTCCCCATTGGGGTGCAGAGGGAGAACAGGGACCGGATGGGGGCACGGGGCTCACCCACGGCCCGGAACAAACAGGCTCCATCCTCCTTCATGCGCTTGATGATGAAGCCTTTCTTCTCCCGCAGAGCCTTCTCGAACCGGTGCTCCTGCTGGAGACACAGCCGGGCTCGGTGCGGGCACCGGGGGCAGCCCCGGGGACCCCTCCGTGCATGGGGAGCACAGGGACCCCCGGACCCCGACCACCCCCCGCTGCCCCCGCACCTGCTCGGCCGTGGCCGGGTCCAGCTCCACCCTCCCGGCCTCGTACTCGTCCTCACTGTTGTATCCGCCTCCGGCCTCGTCGGCTCCGGGGCTGCCCCCGGGGCCCAGGCCCAGCGCGAGCCCCACGGGGCCTCCGGGGCCTCCTCCTCCGGTACCGGCGCTGGGCCCGGCCCCTCCCCTCCGCCGCCTCTTGCTGTGACCGGGGCCTCCTCCGCCGCCGCCGCCGCCGCCAGGGCCGCGGGGCTCGGGCAGCCCCAGAGCGGCCGCGTCCAACCCGAGCAGGGCCCCGGGCCCGTCCCCGGCACCGGCACCGCCTCCGACGGAGCCTCCGGGACCGGAGGGGGGGGGGGGACGCGGCCGACGGGAGCCCGGCCCAGCCCCGCAGCGGCGGCGGCGGCGACGCCCGAGGCCGGGGCCCCCCCACCCCCCCGGGGCCTCCGGGGTCCCCCACACCTCCGGGGCCGCGCTCGGGGCCTCCGTCCACGCCGCGCTCGGTGCCGGTGTCCGGGCCCGAGTCCGCGTCAGCATCGGGCGCCGGAACCGCCTTCTTCTTGGGCAGGATCGTCATGGCGGCGGCAGCATGGGGGAGGGGCGGCACCGGGGGGGGGGAGGGGCGGCACCGGAGCGGGGGGGGGGAGGGGGGGAGCGGAGCTGTCCGGGCGCGGGGCGCGGCCGCCGCCGGGCCCGTGTCAACATCAACAGCGGCGCCCTCTGACCCCGCGCGGCGCTTCCGCCTCACCCGCCGCCCGCGCTGCTATTGGTCAGCGCCGCCGTCCGAGCGTTGTGATTGGTTGGAAGCGCGGAGGAAGTCCCGCCCGAGGGGAGAATGGAGAGGAGAGTGGAGGGGGGAAAGGGGCGGGACAGGCGTTGCCCTGGAGACGGCGCGGCTGCGCGCGGATTGGGTGGGGGGGGCGCAGGGGGCGGGGCGAGAGAGGGAGGACGGTGCTGATTGGGTGCAGCTCTGGGGGGCGGAGGGGGTCAGCCAGAGCGGGCTGTGATTGGGCTGCGGACGAAGAGGCGTGGCTCAAGGGAGAGCACGGGCGGTGGTTGGCTGTCTGCGGAGGCGGGACTTGGTGAAGGACAGGGCGCTGATTGGGCAGTGCCGCCGGTGGAGCGGACGCTGATTGGGCAGCGCGGGGAAGGCGGGACTCGAGGGCAGAGCGAGCTCTCATTGGCTGCCGCGGCACCAACTTCAACACGCCCGTGATGGGCGGGATTAACGTGACGCTCCCGACGCTGATTGGCCGAGGGAGGCTTGGCCCTAATTTCCCACTGGCTGACGAGCGGAAGAGCTGAAGTGTTGGCCCCGCCCCCTCCGTTGGCTCCGCCCAATCAGCTGTCAGCCTCCGTCAGGCCACGCCCCCGGTCCCACCCCCCCTCGCAAGCACAGGCTCAGGGCTCCAATCTCAGCTCCTTTATTAACCCATCACAGCCACAGTTATGGGGTGACCCCCCCATGGGTCCGGCCCCACATCCCTGAGCTCATGGGGCCCACACAAGCCCCAGGACACCCTGGAGGACACCATCCGGTGCTGCCCCATGGGGGGATCTGGCACCGGGTGCTGCAGACGGGACCATTGGCAGCCGTGGTCAGTGGCTCTTGTGGCGGGGCCGGTCGAGGGCTCGCTGTGCAGCGGTGAGACGGCGGCAGGAGTCAGCCAGGAGGGCACAGGGCACCAGCACCCACACCCCGTTCAGCCCCACGAAGTAGAACCAGAAGTAGAGGGGCCGTGGGTCGCTGTGGGTCCATCCTGCCAGCGCCTCCGTGGCAAAGTACAGCACGTCCCCATAGAGCTGCCCTGTGCGGGAGGGACACGAGGTTGGGGACAGGAGGGGGGTGTGGGGCACGGGGAGCCTGGAGCCGGACGTACCGAGGGACACAATGAGCTGCAGGATGTACCGGGCTGGGTGGCGGCGCAGGAGGGCGAGGAAGGTGAGGAAGCTGAGGGGTCCCCAGGTCCAGGCTGTCACCGTCTCCATGGCGACCGTGAACTCATCGCTCCTGGGAGGAGGGCACAGAACAGGATGAGCTGGAACCCACGGACACCCCCACCCCCCCCCCAGCCCCTGCCCCACTCACGTCATGTACCGGCTGTCGGCTTTGGCGTACTCCTTCCCTGCGGGCAGCATGGGGTTAAGGGGTCCTGCACCTCCCCAGGACCCCCAACCCCATCCCCATGCACTGACCCCCCCCAGGGCCCCCAACCCCATCCCCATGCACTGACCCCCCCCAGGGCCCCCAACCCCATCCCCATGCACTGACCCCCCCCAGGGCCCCCAGCCCCATCCCCATGCACTGACCCCCCCAGGACCCCCAGCCCCATCCCCATGCACTGACCCCCCCATAGCCCCCATCCCCATGCACTGACCCCCCCAGGGCCCCCAACCCCATCCCCATGCACTGACCCCCCCAGGACCCCCAGCCCCATCCCCATGCACTGACCCCCCCATAGCCCCCATCCCCATGCACTGACCCCCCCTGGGGCCCCCAGCCCCATCGCCATGCACTGACCCCCCCCAGGACCCCCAACCCCATCCCCATGCACTGACCCCCCCATAGCCCCCATCCCCATGCACTGACCCCCCCATAGCCCCCATCCCCATGCACTGACCCCCCCATAGCCCCCATCCCCATGCACTGACCCCCCCATAGCCCCCATCCCCATGCACTGACCCCCCCATAGCCCCCATCCCCATGCACTGACCCCCCCATAGCCCCCATCCCCTGCTCACAGACATCAGCCAGCAGTCCGGTGCTATGGGGCAGGTCCCGGTGCCGGAGGCTGAAGAAGCCCTCGAGCACCCCATGGATGCCGGTGCACATGAGGAACCAGCCGAGCGTCAGCCGGTGGGCGTGGCCCCGCGAAGCCCCGCCCCTCGCCCCGCCCAGCAGCCAACCCAGCGCCAGCAGCCCCGCCGCGGCCACGCCCACCGCGCCTGCGCACTGCCAGCCGGGCAGCGCGGCGGCGACGTAACCCGGCAACGGCAGCGAGCGCGGCCAATAGGGGTGCGCCGTCCTCGTCGTCATGGCAACGCCGCGCCGGTCACTGGGAGGGGGAGGTCACGTGAGGGAGCCGGAACCGGGACACCGCCGCCCGGTACCGGCCCCGGCACCGTCCCCCCCCCCCCCCGCACGCTCCCGTTGGCTCCGTCCCTGCCCGGTCCCTCCAGCGCCGTTCCGGTCTCCCCCCCTCACCCTCTCCCGTTGGCTCCGCCCCCTGCCGGTGTCCCCAGCGCTGTTCCGCTCTCCCCCCTCACCTCTCCGCCGCTCTCCGGTGCTCCCCAGCCCCGCTCCGCTCCCTCCGCCGCGCTCGCACCGCCCCCAGCCAATGGCTGCGCGCTGCCGCCGGCCCGGCCAATAGCGGCGCGCCCCGCCCACGGGCTCTGCCCGCTGATTGGCTGCCCTCGCTTCTGGGGCGATGTGGGGCCAGGGGGAGGAGTGCGATTGGTGATGGGGCGGGGCTTAGATTAGGATCCGTCTTAGTGAGGGGGCGTGGCCTCAGCCCCGGGGCGGGGCTTAGCTTAGGGGACTGTCTTAGTGAGGGGGCGTGGCCTCAGCCCCGGGGCGGGGCTTAGCTTAGGGGACTGTCTTAGTGAGGGGGCGTGGCCTCAGCCCCGGGGCGGGGCTTAGCTTAGGGGACTGTCTTAGTGAGGGGGCGTGGCCTCAGCCCAGGGGCGGGGCTTAGCTTAGGGGACTGTCTTAGCGAGGGGGCGTGGCCTCAGCCCCGGGGCGGGGCTTAGCTTAGGGGACTGACAGTGAGGGGGCGTGGCCTCAGCCCCGGGGCGGGGCTTAGCTTAGGGGACTGTCTTAGTGAGGGGGCGTGGCCTCAGCCCCGGGGCGGGGCTTCTGCACATTGGGGCGCTCCCCATGCTCCCTGTAGGACCCACGGGCACCGTCCGCTCTATGGGGCCCTTACGACCCCCCCATTGGAGTCTATAGGCTCCCTCCCATGGGCCCTATAGACCTCCCCCAGGGGTATAAGGGCCACATGGGCCCCCCACCAGTGCCATAGGCACAGCACAGGGGCACATACGGGGGTGCACGTACCCCCCCCACGGGGCCATAAGTGCCCTGTACATCCCCCCGACACCGTGTAAGTGATCCAGGCCCCTTCCAAAGAGACCCCCCTCGCCCCCCCCCCCCCATAGGAACGTATGGGATCCATATGGGGCCACGCCAGCAGGGAGACCCCCCTCCAAAGAAGGAGCCAGGCAGGGCAATGAATGGCAGCAGGTCCCTTGTATTGAACAAGTCTGTGCCCCCCCCACCCCAGCCGGACCCCTTCCCGTGGGGGGGGGATGCGATGGGGGCCCCCCCAAAGCAGCTGCTCGCCAGGAGCGGCCGGGGGGGGCCCAGCATTGGGGGGGGGGTCACACCAGGGTGCCAGGGGGCTGTGGGTCTGGGGGGGGGGGAGGGGGGGTGGGCACAGGGGGGGGGTCCCCTGAGGCCCTGGGGGGGGGGGGGGGGAAGGGGGGGACAGCAAAAGGAAAATAAAGAGGAGAAAAAAGAGGAAAAAGAGAAGAAAAACAGGAATTAACCCCCCGGAAATAGCCCAGCCCCCTCCGTGCCCCCCCCCCCCCCCCCCAACCCAGGGACAGGGACCCCCCCCCCCCCGGAACCCAAGATCTCAGCACAGAGAAGAAAGGGGGGGGCCAGGAGAGACCCCTCCCAGAAAGGGACAATGGAGGAGGGGGGGGGATGAGGGCAGAGACCCCTGAAATGGGGGGATCTGGGGGAGGGATGGGGGCACCATTGGGGTCGTTTGAAGGGGTCTGAGGGGTCCCCAATTTGGGGACATTCAGGATGGGACTGGGGGGGGAAGGGAGGGGGCAACCAGGAGCTACTGATGCCCCCCCAAAGGGAACCCAATTAATCTTGGACAGCCCCAATGGATGGGGGGGGCACCCAATGGACACCCCAGAAAGACAGGAGAGAGGCACCCAGTGGGTCTCCAACACCTATTCCCCCCCTCCCTGCTATGGGTGGGGGGTCCCCATATCCCCCCCCCCCCCTTAGAAGAGGGGTGCCCGGTACCCCCGGGGGGGGGCCGTACCTGGGCGCCAGGGCCCCGGCGTAGCTGAACGAGTGGGGCAGGCCGGGAGGGGGGGGGGTCCCTGCGGCGGGGGGGGCCCCATGCGGGGCCGGGGGGGGGCAGCAGGCGGGGGGGGGTCCCCGTGTGCCGCAGGTACCAATCCCGCAGCCCCTCCAGTGCCAACCACTTCTGGCTGCGGCGCTGCTCTGCCGAGGGGGGGGGGGGCGGCCTGGGGGGGGGGGGGGGGGGGCGGCGCTGTCGGGGGGGGGGCCGCCCCCCCCGCTGCCCCCCCAGTCGATCAGAGCCTCGGAGCTGTTGCTGCGGCGGGTGCGGGGCGCATGGGATGGGGGGGGGGGGGGCGCTGGGGGCCCCCCCAGCTGGGAGTCCTGGCTGCCAGACCAGGGACGGGCAGGCAGCCCCTGAGCCTCAGGGCTGGGGGGGGATGAGGACAGTGAGAGGTACCCCCCGATCCCCCCCCATACACACCTGCCCCATAGATGCCCCATATGGTCCCACAGAGCTCTTAAGTTATCCCATAGAGCCTCTAAATTACTCCATAAACCCCTTAAATTGCCCCATGGAACCCCTTAATTACCCCATAGACCCCTCCCAACCACCCCATAACCCCCCAGTTGCCCCATAGCCCCCCCATGATCTATCCCAGCAGCACCCACCGGCACAGTGGGTGCCCACGGGCACAGGGGCTCCGCGCCAGCACCGGGGTAGCTGGGACACTGCGGCCCTCGAAGCTGGATGCGCTGCGGGGCAGGGTCCGTGCCGGGCTGGGGGGGGCACAGCATCATATCAATGGGGTGATGGGGGGGGGCACAGCATCATATCAATGGGGTGATGGGGGGGGCACAGCATCATATCAATGGGGTGATGGGGGGGGCACACAGCATGACATCAATGGGGTGATGGGGGGGCACACAGCATCATATCAATGGGGTGATGGGGGGGGCACAGCATCATATCAATGGGGTGATGGGGGGGGCACAGCATCACATCAATGGGGTGATGGGGGGGGCACACAGCATGACATCAATGGGGTGATGGGGGGGCACACAGCATCACATCAATGGGGTGATGGGGGGGCACACAGCATCACATCAATGGGGTTATGGGGGGGGCACAGCATCATATCAATGGGGTGATGGGGGGGGCACAGCATCACATCAATGGGGTGATGGGGGGGGCACAGCATCACATCAATGGGGTGATGGGGGGGGCACACAGCATTACATCAATGGGGTGATGGGGGGGCACACAGCATGACATCAATGGGGTGATGGGGGGGCACACAGCATGACATCAATGGGGTGATGGGGGCGGCACAGCATCACATCAATGGGGTGATGGGGGGGGCACACAGCATGACATCAATGGGGTGATGGGGGGGGCACACAGCATGACATCAATGGGGCGATGGGGGGCACAGCATCACATCAATGGGGTGATGGGGGGGCACACAGCATGACATCAATGGGGTGATGGGGGGGGCACAGCATCATATCAATGGGGTGATGGGGGGGCACACAGCATGACATCAATGGGGCGATGGGGGGGGCACACAGCATCATATCAATGGGGTGATGGGGGGGGCACACAGCATCACATCAATGGGGTGATGGGGGGGCACACAACATCACATCAATGGGGTGATGGGGGGGCACACAGCATCACATCAATGGGGCGATGGGGGGGGCACACAGCATCACATCAATGGGGTGATGGGGGGGCACACAACATCACATCAATGGGGTGATGGGGGGACACACAGCATGACATCAATGGGGTGATGGGGGGACACACAGCATGACATCAATGGGGTGATGGGGGGACACACAGCATCACATCAATGGGGCGATGGGGGGACACACAGCATGACATCAATGGGGTGATGTGGGGGCACACAACATCACATCAATGGGGTGATGGGGGGGGCACACAGCATGACATCAATGGGGCGATGGGGGGGCACACAGCATCACATCAATGGGGTGATGGGGGGGGCACACAGCATGACATCAATGGGGTGATGGGGGGGCACACAGCATGACATCAATGGGGTGATGGGGGGGGCACACAGCATGACATCAATGGGGCGATGGGGACCCCCCAATGAGTTCTATGGGGGGGGTCAGACACGTACCTGGCGGGGCTGGCGAGGGAGCTGCGGCGCCCGTCGGGGGCCCAGGGGGGCCGGTGCTCGGGGCTGCCGGGACTGGCCCGGGGGGGTGAGGGGCGGCCAGGGGGGGGGGCACTGGGGTGGGCTTTGGGGTGGGCAGAGCTCCTGGAGAGAGACACAGGCACAGACCCCGAGAGGCTGCGATCGCCCCATAGCCCCCTCCCAGCTGCCCCATAGCCCCTCCCAGCTGCCCCATAGCCCCCTCCTGGCTGCCCCATAGCTCCCTCCCAGCTGCCCCATAGCCCCTCCCAGCTGCCCCATAGCCCCCTCCTGGCTGCCCCATAGCCCCCTCCCAACTGCCCCATAGCCCCTCCCAGCTGCCCCATAGCCCCCTCCCGGCTGCCCCATACCCCCTCCCAGCTGCCCCATAGCCCCCTCCTGGCTGCCCCATAGCCCCCTCCCAACTGCCCCATAGCCCCCTCCCAGCTGCCCCATAGCCCCCTCCCGGCTGTCCCATAGCCCCCTCCCAACTGCCCCATAGCCCCCTCCTGGCTGCCCCATAGCCCCCTCCCAGCTGCCCCATAGCCCCCTCCTGGCTGCCCCATAGTCCCCTCCCATCTGCCCCATAGCCCTAGTCCATCACTCACCATTCTCCAGCACAGGCAGATCACAGAGGGACCCGTTCTCATCTGGGGAGGTTGAAGTTGGGGGGGTCAGTGTCAATGGGGACCCCAAAACTTCCCTCCCCCCCCCAATACTCTGTGCCCCCTGCCCTGTGGACCCCCAGGTCCTCCCCATGGGTCTGGACCCCCCCCCCCCGGTTCCCTGCCCCCCCCGGTTCCCTGCCCCCCCCTCACCGTTCCCTGCCTCCCCCGTTCCCTGCCCCCCCCCCCGTTCCCTGCCCCCCCCCCCCCGGTTCCCTGCCCCCCCCTCACCGTTCCCTGCCCCCCCCGTTCCCTGCCCCCCTCGGTTCCCTGCCCCCCCCCCCCCCGTTCCCTGCCCCCCCCGGTTCCCTGCCCCCCCCCGTTCCCTGCCCCCCCCGTTCCCTGCCCCCCCCGGTTCCCTGCCCCCCCCTCACCGTTCCCTGCCCCCCCCCGGTTCCCTGCCCCCCCCCGGCTCCCTGCCCCCCCCCGTTCCCTGCCCCCCCCGTTCCCTGCCCCCCCCGGTTCCCTGCCCCCCCCTCACCGTTCCCGGCTCCCAGCTGCGCCCGCAGCTGCCGCAGTCTCTGCGCCGCCTCCGCCTGCAGCCGCTGCCGCCTCCGCCTCTGCTCCGGTGCTAGTCCCGGGGCGGCCGCCAGGCGGCGCGCGGCCTCCACCACCTGCAGCTGCAGCGCCACCTCCCGGCGGGCCGAGCGCGGCGCCTGAGCGGGGGGGGGGCACCGGGGGCGGGGGGGGGGCGATGGGGGGGGGAGGGAGGGGGGGGGGAGTTTGGGGTCATTGACAGCACGGGGGGGGGGCAGGGATGGGAACAACAGGGACGGATACGGGAA